>NW_017257505.1:74204-90637 GCF_001594055.1 Mycetomoellerius zeteki
CCGCGCTGCGCTAGCATCCGCGTATCACGCTCATCCGTGAGATTACTAAGGCGCCCCACCGTACGGACACGAAATCCGCCAGGTGCGCGTTATCATCGCACTGCGTTCATATTCCAGCCGCGTGTATTATATTCCGATTCGCGTTATCTTTATACTGCGTTTATATTCCAGCCGCGTGTATTATATTCCGATTCGCGTTATCTTTGTATTGCGTTCGTAACTGCCGCGTGTATAATATTCCGCTTTGCGTTATTATAATTTTGCGTTCATAATTCTCTCTATTATTGTTTATTATTACACGTATTATGTGCATGTTCGTTTTGATTGAATAAATGTTAATTTCGTAATTACTTGCCCGCGTAGTATTACTGTAAGTGCCTTCCTTCTCCGATACGAACCTCTCGCGTTCTCGACCGAATTAACCAACGAGCTACGTCCGCGCAACGGGAGTTAGGTTGTTTCAAAAGTATTAATACATCTTTCATATCTTAAATCGTTTTACTAATAGTTATTTAAAAACAGAATTAGCTTAAAAATTATCTAGATAAACATTTTTTTAATTTAATCATTTATCTCGATTAATATAAAGTTAATCATCTTCATCTTCATCTATTCATTTTTGTGTAATTTATCTTATCTTTATCTAGATAATTTTTTATTATCTAAGCGCAACACTGTGCATGACTCAGGCTATCGCGAGATTAGTCTCCATGACAGCTGATTCCCAATTATCTCTTGCCGAGAACAAGTGTCATTCGCGTAACAAACCACCCCCGCCTCCGGCGGGAGGGCAATTTGGTGGACGGAGTCGTACGTCATGTTCCACAGCAGAAGTCCCAGCACAGATCCCTGAGGAACGTCGCACGACACCACCCTGTGCCTGGTACTGTCCCGATCTCAATACTTTAACTTAGAGAGCCTCACAGAAAGAGAGTGGCAAATTGCATCACGTGACCCGGTCCCCTCTGATTGGACCTGGGCATCAAAGCTCCAGAGAGCCATGGTGGGGGTATGCCATGCATATGGCAGTCACGGTATTTAGGTTAGACGATTACAAAAGTTTCGATTGTGGCCGGAATCGCCATCAATTCATCGGACAGCGCCATTTACTCCGAAGAAGAAGAAGAAGACTGCAAAAGTCGCAGTACGCTTGTGTCTGCAATTTTCTTCTCAATTTTACAATTGGTAAGGTCTTTGTAAGTGATACATATTATTAATCTTGGAAGTATATACCTTTCTTTATTGCACATATATACATGAAATAAAACAATGAATTTTTACATTTCAGATATCTGAACAGTATTTGTGCATATTATAAAATGCCTTTCAGATGCAGTGCGCCAAGATGCACTGAACTCAAATAAAGAAGAATATTGCTGCAGAACATTTGAACAAGATCCTACCCAAGCAAAGCAGGGTATTTTGACAAAATCAAAGTCAGATCGCTCTAATTAAGTGAAAAATTATCAATTCTCGACATAAAAAAATGTCTTAAAAGTCAAATATCGTTTGAAGTTTTGTATATAGGTCGAAAATTACGATTCAACTTACAAGTCAAAATTAGAACCTCATCTGAAGGAAATATAACCTGGTTGTATTACCTAATTTCAACCTCGTAGACGATATGTATAACGATATGTAATTTCAACCTCGTAGACTTAATATGTCAGAATTACCTAATTTTTGCCTTATATAAGTCCTTTATGTTTAATTTGACTAATAGGAAATATTTAAGACACAAAATAAACCTCGCGGTCGTGCTGGAAGCTAACTATAAAGTTAATATTACCACGGAAAATAACCTATGAGGGAAATTGGTCTAATTCCTATTCAATGAACCAAAGAAATTGACCAAAGAATTCTCGAAAGATCGCTCGATCAGGGAGATTTTCTTTCGCGTTTTTCTTTCTGTGTTAAAGGCTTCTTTCACAAATTCGATTAACGCTAATCGATGTTAACTCAATCACCACGATTGCCACCATGAGAACTAAACACAGAAGAGGAAGAGAGAGGAGACGTTCTGATACATACATTAAACTGATATTGGCACTTCTGCGAGTTAATTGTCGATTAATTTAACCAGAAGGTGAAAGAGGCCTTAAGTATTACTGTTGCGTGATCTCTAACATTTTGATTATATATCGATTTTGATATGTATCGATCCAGAAATCTCGACTTTGAAGTCAATCTAACTTATAAATAGGGAAATTGGACTTGTTAGTCAGAATGCCTTATTGATCGATAAGATGCTTTCAAAGTCAACGATTTGGAAGTAATGCCTTGATTAAGGAAATTTGTCTTCAAAGTTATGTATTTAGCCTTCACAATAAGGAAATTCAACCTACAAGTCGAAATTCAGACGAAAACGATAAATCCTTATTACGAGAACTGTTCTATCTGCCATGATACATTAAAATGCTTTCCAAAATTATGCATTATAAAATAAATCATATTATAACTCTTGGAATGATTAAAAATTGCAAAAAAATTTCTATTTCACGCTACTTTTAATGTAGGTGCGAGATTATAACATTTTTATTGTGCTAAGTGCAAAACACATTGTTGTCAAATAATTAACGATTAATTAATTATTGTTTAAATTATTTGTTTTCGAAGGCGCGTTAGTTTTAGTAAAGTAAAATAAAAATCTGTGTGTACAGAAAATCTTCTTTCGCACTTATATTTCTGTCACATATTGAGCGAAATTCAGTTTCAAAACTGACGCGGAGATGGACTATTAATATTTTATTCCGACCTTCCATGGCTAGTTGGAACCATATTACGCATATATTATATGACTGTAGCATAGTTACCCGTCTAGATAGAATTATTGGGATTGTGCAGCGCTGCCATCTTTAGATATCTCGACGAGCTGAATCGCCAAAAGAAAAGAGGGCACAAGTTAGTCAGAATTAGGTCAAAATTACCAAAATATTACCGATATTCAACCTTCTGCTAGGTTTATTTGACCAAATCCGGCTATGACTTATAAGACGAAATGTCTCCCATTACCTAATTTAGACCATAAAATTACATTAACTTTATTTCCCACTTACCTTCTTTCGACGTCGATTCGATGTAAATAGGGCTCGAACAGATTTTATAACCTATCAGAAGGTCGAATAGACGTAATTTCGCCCTATTTTACTGCTTGGATAAATTGAGACAAAAATGGATTGATGCTGCCGGAGTTTCTGGTTGGAAACCTTTAAAATCAGTTGTACTGTATGAAGTTAGTATCGAAGCATGCATACAAATGTTTTATAATATAACTCCCGTAAACACCAAAAAAATAACATCAATGTTATAATTTCTCACTCAATATCAATATATATTAGGTGCGCAACTAAGTTCCCGCTGTTTGTCAATAGATGGTTCCAGCAGTAAGTGCTGGTCGATTCTGACATAATCTAAACGTCATGAACCAAGCTTAGACATATGGTAAACAAACCGCTTCGACACATTAGTGATTTTGTTTTGACGTTATATTCTTTTGGTTGTGTGAAAATGTCTGATTTTGTGCCAAATAATCGTCATATGCGGGAAGTATTGATTTTCTTCTTTCATTCGAAGAAAACGGCGGCTGAAGCGCATCGAGAGCTCCAAAAAGTTTACGGAGATGCTGCTCTAAGTGAAACAACGTGCCGAGATTGGTTCCGTCGCTTCAAAGACGGTGATTTCGATGTTGACGACCGTCCGCGTGAAGGAAGGCCAAAAACCTTCGAAGACGCTGAATTGGAGGCATTGCTCGATGAGGATCCGTGCCAAACGCAAGAAGAGCTTGTTTCAGTATTAGGAGTTACCCGCCAAGCCATTTCCAAGCGATTGCATGCGTTGGGAATAATTCAGAAGCAAGGAACTTGGGTTCCTTATGAGTTGAAGCCAAGGGACGTTGAGCGTCGTTTTTTCGCCTGTGAACAACTGCTCCAGCGGCAAAAAAGAAAGGGTTTTCTTCATCGCATCGTGACGGGTGATGAAAAATGGATTCATTACAGCAACCCAAAGAGAAGAAAGTCATGGGGGCTGCCCGGTCATGCTTCTACGTCGTCGGCTCGGCCGAATATTCACGCTGCGAAGGTTATGTTGTGTATTTGGTGGGACCAGGTCGGTGTTATTTATTATGAGCTGTTGAAACCGAACGAAACCATCACTGGGGAACGGTATCGACTTCAATTGATGCGATTGAGCCGAGCACTGTGCGAAAAACGGCCACAATACGCGGAGAGGCACGAAAAAGTGATTCTACAGCATGACAACGCTCGGCCTCACGTTGCAAAACCCGTTAAAACCTATCTGCAAACGCTGAAATGGGAAGTTCTACCCCACCCGCCCAGATATATTCTCCAGATAATATTCTCCAGATATTGCGCCGTCCGATTATCACTTGTTCCGTTCAATGGCACATGGTCTGGCTGACCAGCAGTTCGACTCATATGAAGACATCAAAAAATGGCTTGATTCGTGGATAGTCTCAAAAGATGAACAGTTTTACCGTAACGGTATTCGAGCTCTGCCAGAAAGATGGGAAAAAGTAGTAGCTAGCGATGGGCAATACTTTCAATGATTCATTTGTAACCATTTTTTCACAATCAAGTTGCATTTTCATCAAAATAACAGCGAGAACTTAGTTGCGCACCTAATATATTAAATTCAATATAATGCGAGTGTATATAACGGTTATATAATTGCGTAAAAAATTATAACATATTGATGTTACGTTAATAATAGTTGAAACCTATGAAAAGGAAATCTTTGCAGATGAGTTGATCTCTTCCCCGGTGAGCTCTTCCCAGCTCTTCCACCCAGCCGGTCCATCATATAGGAGAATCTCCTCCTCCCGTCGAGAAGAGGGCCCTCGTCACCTCCAGTATAAACTAGGGATCCAGGGATTCCACGATAGGAGTGCCTCGAGTTCTCAATCTATAATATTAAGTACAATTTTGTACGTTCTCCCCCACGGATCCCTCTTCAGGGTCGAGACTAATTCCTCCCAGGATCGGGCCTTGGCGTGTCTGATCGAGCGCCTCAACACCCCTCGTGCGGCTCGAAGGGTAGTGTATCGACGCCCGATCTCACCTTCCACATATCCTCTAGCTTTCGCTCGTATATAGACGCGCCTTGCACAGTCGGAAGAAACCTGCCTCAGAGCAGCGATTTCCTCTGACTACCGATAGGCGGCCCTGCGGACGGGCAAAGGCTCCAGGACATCGATGCGTCATATGCGTCTTGAATGATGCCCCTGATCCGCTCGGCCTCGTCATCTACGGATGGGATGTTTCCCTCCCGAACGGGGAGTGATCCCATCGTCTCGCTGTGCGCTAAGAACGCATCCGCATCCAGTTTGCATAGGATCCATCTTGGAGGCCGCCTAGAGCGATCGGTCCGGGTCGTGAGCTCCGCACTCTTCCCCAATCTAAATCGGAAGGTGATGCCTGGTGGTACCTGCATGGATGGAGAATGTCTCCGACCCAGCCAACACCTCCCACTCCCCGATCATGTTAGTTACGGAGGAGGAAACCCACGTTAAATCAATAATCAACTTCCCTTTATTTGAGAAAATGAAGCCCTCAAGTATGTAAATCAATGTTTTTGAATTGTAATTAGTTTATTTATGACCAAAAGAATATATACGAATGCTTAATTTATGTGTTCTTTAGTTTAATACAGGTTTATTTGTTGTAGAAGTTTAGTGCATGAAAGTTCACGAAGGGACATGTAAGTACAGTTCAAAAGATGAACCACCAACCACCATGCTTGGAATCGTGTACTATGTGCCATTTTGACGCAACATTTCTGAAATTAATTGCGCGCTACTTTATAGATCTAGTGATTTTATCCTCGAGGAACAAATCTTGCGCCTTGCGGCCGTGACCGAGATTCGCCTGGAGGACCCCAATGGTCATTTACGTTCTATCGGTTCCCGTCCTCCGTCCCTCCAGGACGATCTCCATCTCTTCGGTCCCCGTAGTCCAAGAGGCGGGGACTATATATCTCCCATCATCGAGAGTCGGGCGCCCGTTGGGCCAAGGCGGCTCGAAATAAGAGGCAGGCGCGCGTCCTGGTGGGATTCTGCCTACCTTTCCTTCTCTTGTTCATTGGACAGGCATTGTTGCCGGTGAGCTGTACTCGTCCTCCCCGCGTCTCGGCATAGAGGGCATGCGACATCTATCTCGCATTGCCCATTGGCTTGATGCCCCACATCGCCGCACCGGTAGCAACAGTAACTGCGATCTACGATACCGCGACAGTTTACCCGCATGTGTCCCGCCTAGAGGCATCTAAAACACTGTAGAGGCCTCGAGGGAAAAGCTTCGATTCGACAAGGCGTCCAGCCTATACGAATGCGTGACTCAGCAATGGTTTTTTTGGCCGCAGCCACGCCGTGCCGAGTCCATTCTGCGCGATCTGTAACCTCTTAGCAGGAAAACCACCCCCTACTCTTTTCACGCAAGAGAGAACTATATTATTACAAAATAGGAAAATAAATCATTTTATGACGGGAATTTATCTGCTGATTTAGGAGCTCTCGAAATACGCATAAACCGATTTTTTAGCTGCAACTCTTAGCAGGAAATCCACCCCCTGCCTTTTCGCGCAGGAGAGAGTGTTAGTTAAGTTTTTCTTTATTTTACTTTTGTTTAAATTCTTGCGCTTAGACTTGATGTCACGATGCTAGTTATTTTTGTTATCTTGCGAGTGCCTGCATCCTCGTCTGCGCATGCATAGAGCGCTTCTTTATTCTACCGTTCGGGCCTCTTTACCTTCTCTCTCTCTCTCTCTTCCTCCCCCCTCTTTCTTTTCGTGCTCTCTTAATAGAGTAACTCCGGTATATACGCCGCACTTATCAAAAACTTGATTTATTAAGTACTATTTACTATGTTTAAAGTAAACGAATTATATCAGTAAAAACTTTGTACTGTCTACTACTATGAAAAAAATATTAGAAATCCGAAATATATATATTTATTTTTTGTATTAAAAAATGAACTTTTTGAAACTTACATTTTTGCCGTATATCCTATAGGGGTGGGATATATGGCTACTCATGGGCGGGGGTGGTATGTACGGCTCATGAAAAATTTACAAAGAATGCATATATGTAAATAAAACATAAAATGACACAATAATTTATAAAATGTGTTTATAAAATTCTATTAAGGAATAAGAATGATAAATATGTATATGTAGTATAAATAATAATTACAATCATCCTACATATATTACAAGTGTTATGACATAGGGTACATATTTCATGTAATGTGTTTATTGCATTTAGTGCACTGAATTCAATCTGCGCACTTTGTATGCTTTGGGCATAAATCCCGCTCGCTAAAAATGCCGTATGTCCCAAACAGGTGGGATATACAGGACAACAAACGAAACAAAGAATACGAAAGCAAAGCACTTGTATTTTGCTATACAACATGCTTTACTATTTCTCTACACGTATGTATCACGAAATAAGTCTTTTACACGCCCTACAATAATCATTTTATGTAGATAATAATTTATAGTGGCACTACTTATTACAGTGACAAATCGATTCAACTCACAATAATTTCATTAATATTAACAGTAAGAAGCTGAAATCATAACAGAATATTAATATAACATAAAGGCATGTAACAGAGTAGTTGTGGAAAAATTACTCCCACTCCTTCTATTTTTTCTGACTTCTACAGCGTAAATCCCAGCGCGGCGTATTTGCCGGAGTTATCCTAATTCTTGTTTGGCCGTTATGTACACGAAGTAATTAGAGCATTGGATGAGCTATATTGAAGAAACAAACTACGTTTTGTGTTACTAAATATCAGGGTGTCTCATTTTAAATAATGCATTAAGATTTCTCGAAAACTATGGTAGATATGGAAAAATGTTTCAAACACAAAAGTTGTATGGTTCGAAGGGGAACATAAGAAGGTACCATTGATTTGACCGTCGTCAAGGCTAGTGTGCCCGATGAATACAAAAATTTGTAATTGAGTTCCAAATTGTATTTATTCAAAATTTTCACATAAAAAAAATGTAATCATATATTCATTCAAAATTTTGGATTTTCAAAAAATATTTATTCACAAAAAAACTATGAATATTTAACGTTAGTTAAGAAATAACGATTATTTATTGCAACTCACTTTTTCGGTTTATATTTTGTTTGAACGAGTATTCATATTCATTCAAACAAAATATAAACCGAAAAAGTGAGTTGCAATAAATAATCGTTATTCCTTAACTATAATCGGTACTTTGGTGACTTTAAGTTAAAAAAAAATGAATTTTATTTATTTTTGTCATTGAAGTATTCAGATTTTATGAAGAAAACTTAGAAATTCTGAAAAATATTTTAGAAAGCAATACATTCTTTATTTACAAATATTTATTTAATAGAGCGCCATACATATTCCGATATAATTTCGGTTACATCACAATAATGTTATAAACACTTTATAAGATATCTTGGGCGTGTTCATTATGGTCTGAAGACATTAAATTCCGAGATATATTATTTATTCCCAATAAAAATGTCTTTGTTTAACCTAAACAAGTGTTTAACCCAAACATAAGTTAAACAAGAATGCCTATCGTATAGGTCGCGGACTAAGAGCACGGTGTAATTGTAGCCGTATTGTTTTTATAGATTTCTGTTTTCTCTTGTTGGCGTACAGACTATATGCAAATAATACAGAGAGTAAAAGTGAATACGAAAAAAAAATATTCGTAATCATATTCAAAAAATATTCATTCAAATGGAATGAAAAAGTATTTATTCGTTTCTTGACGAATAAAAAAGACGTGTATTCGAATGAGTATTTTCAATCATTTTTTTATTCATTTATTCGAATATTAGGTGTATTCACCGGACACGCTAGCCAAGGCCAGATCAAGGTCACGTCGATTTTTTTAAATGGAACTTCCTATTTTTCATTACATTTTCTTGTAGTTTGCCTTGATAACTTTTCAAAACACTATAATGAAATACTTTTTCACTAAGTATTTTTCGAGTTATAAGGCTCAAAAGTTACAATACAGTCGGCATTAGCATTACGCAGGTTGTCCGATCGACGGCTAAAACTTCTTGAATATTGTTCAGGATCATGTCCTGGATAATATTTGTCAAGACCAAGGCCATTGGAGATTATTCCTCTTATTTTCATTTTTGCACTAAAAATTCATTTTTACGTAATTTTTATTTAACACTCAGCCCCCCCCTCCACCTTTAAATTAAGATTCCTGCAAACCGAAACGGGCTCATAAATTTTTTACGAGGTTTGAAAGCTCATGAATAACTCCTAATTTTGAGTTATGCGTTTTTTATTGCAGCGTGATGAAGAGACCATCTGGACAAGGGTTTGTCAAAATGAAATTATATTAAAGTAATTGATATTACTTTATCATTGATGAAATTGAAATTTTTTAAGTAAATATAAATTAATTCATTGCATATTAAAAATGCATGCTATATTTTGTATCTTCCAGGTGTTTTGTCACCCGACGGTTATTGCAGACCATTTGATAGCGCTGCTAACGGTTATGCGCGTAGTGAAACAGTGGCAGTGATATACCTTCAAAAAGCGAAAAATGCTAAGAGGATTTATGCCATATATCCGTATATTAAACTAAATAGCGATGGTTACAAACCAGAAGGAATAACATATCCTTCATCACAAATGCAATATACCTTACTAAAGGAATTTTACGAAGAATGCAAAATACCAGCATCTTGTTTGGATTATGTCGAAGCACATGGTACCGCTACCAAAGTTGGCGATCCTCCAGAAATTAATGCTATCTATAATGTTTTGTGTAAAAATAGAGAAACTCCGTTAATGATAGGCTCTATAAAATCCAACCTTGGGCATACTGAACCTGCGAGTGGTTTTAATCAAATCGCTAAGGTAAATTAATTGGTTTCCGATTTTATATGTTATTATAAAATTTACTTTTATTTTACTTTATGCGTAGATACGCACATATACAGGGTGTCTGATAATTGACACAACGTTCATATACAGATAGAATGAATTAAATCGAGTCGAAAAGTCTTGCAATGTACAAGATGTATCTGAATTAACGCCAACAAATCATATAGTGCTATTTCTCATAAAAAAAACTGATTCGAAAAATCCTTTACCATTTTACAATTTTCATATTTTTTTCAGTTATCCAATGAGTAAAATGTCTAAAATCGACGTATATCCCTTACGAAAAAAACCCTCAATTTTGATCATTAAATACTCAAAAAGAACTCTCAAATTTGAGAATTAAACACTTAAAAAAACACTCAAATTTGGGTGTGATTTCGGACCGTCAACTAAAGGTTACACCCAATTGAAAGTTAACGCCCAAAGAAAACCATCAAAATAAATGACTTTATTATATAAAATTAATTAAATTGTTTTATTGCTAAAATAATATTATTGATTTGCAACATATTCCGGAATACACTCGACAGAATTATAATTAAAAAAAAAAACGCTTTCGCTCTCATTTGGGAAGTAATTTCCTGATCTTTCTAAGCGGTCACACCAATCCAATCTCGTACTCCATCCAACGATGCTTAACTTCTGTAGTCGTACGGAAATCGTCTGCTGCTTCGATAATCCAAGAACACTGAATGTTAGTGAATGTATAACTGTGACATATCTCAATAGGACTGGGTTCGGAAACATCATCTGGGTACCCCTGTGTATCATCTTATCCTTGTTTAACATTGGTGAACAACAAGGATAAAACTATACATGGGGCACTCGGGTGATGTTTCTAAACGCAACCTAGATGAAGTGTGTCAAAAAGATGTTTCACGTATAGTTAAAATATATTCCTTTCATAAATGAATCTGCGGCATCCATATTCAACGTTTCAGCGTTAATTCTCAATCATAAAGATTGACATTCAAGACTCTTACACTCAATTTTGAAAATGACACTCAAAGGTTTAAACCGTTTAAGACACTCATCTATTGAGTGTCATATACATACATATAAGTGAAAGTAAACCGCGGTTGGGTGTGACCATCAAATTCGGTATATAGTATGGTGTATACACCAAACTATTCACCGGATTTAATGGTCACACCCAACCGACACCCAACAATGATGCTCAACTCTCAACTGACACCCAATGTTGACGGTCAACACTGAATTTTGATGGTAAACACCTAAATTTGAATGTTAATACCCAAAATTGAAGGTTTATTTTTCGTAAGACAATTTTAAGATATCTTTAAGAATTCTTTAAAAAAACATCTTCAAAATATTTCACAAAGAACACTGAAAGATATCTTAAAATTGTCTTTTACATCGATTTTATCCGTTTATTCGGCAATCTTTAGAAATTAATATCTCGTTAACTATTGCAAAAATTGCAAAGGAGAACTTTTCATCTCGATTTTTTATTAGAAATAGCACTGTATGATTATAGTAGGCGTTATTTCAGATACACCCTGTATATACATACATATATATGACATGATGGTCACGTCGAATTTTACATCATTTATCTTCAAAGGATGCGTTCCACTTAAAATCCGCAATGATTACGACCACAGTATTTGCCGTTCCACTAGCTTGCGGGCTCTGCAGGCGATCTTAAATGGAACGAGTTTTGTGTGTGAATAGTCTCTGTAACATGGATGCCATTGAAGTAATCGTACTGTGCTGTAAAAAATATAAATCTGAAGACTCTTCGAGTTCTGATGACGAATGGGAAGTAGTGTTTATCTCTTTCCGGATCATATAAAGAGACTTTTTCTATATTGAAAACCAAATAATACCGGGAATAAAACAAAATGTTTGCGTAAAATGACGCACAAAGATAGCAGACGACGAAACGACCACGCCGACCCACCTACGAACCATGAGCGTTGTAAGCTCGACGCGGTCGTGATTAATGACGTCATTTATGACATTTGATCGCGATCACAACAATCGCGGTCGTTATGTGGAACGGGTTTTGCGGGCGCTGCGAGCGTTGCAGGAATAATAGAGCGTTAAGTAGAATGTACCCAAAGTCAACCTAAAAATGACGTATTTTTGACGGTTTTAACAAGGTATAAGTCATAGACCAATGACGTCATTAGTAATGTCAAGTAGACGTTATTTTAATTTATAAAACGGCGTGAATTAAATAGCTAAATGACGTCTTTGTCACTTTTTTAAACTGAAATCATATAACGCTTTCTGACATGTTACCTGACATCCCAATCAGTAGACAATATATCTTTAAAAATGTTTTTAAAAATATTTAAAAAACGTTTATAAAAACATTTTTAAAAGCGTTAAAAATAATGGGTTAAGTGCCCTTTTTTAATGTTAAAGAAACTTTTTTTAAATGTTAAAATTATTTAAACAAAATTAGAAAAAAAAACAATGTAGAACCTTTTTCTTAATTTATTATTTTTTATCAACAGTACCTAAAATTTTAGACAACTAATTTTATTAATCAATTGTAATTTTTAAATATATTAAAATCTTTTTCACTTACCGAGTTTTGAACCTGAGACCTACGAGTCTCGTACTGCATCTATTACGCCATTTATGACTATCGATGTACAAACTTCTTATTGTCTATATGGTACGCTTAACGCAATTATATTATGTTAACTCCTTTTCCGTGATTATTTTTTTATTTTGACACGTTTTTTATTAATTTTAGTTTTGAAAAATAAATGTTTTTAAATATTTATAATAAATGTTTGATAAAAACGTTAAATAAATGTTTCTTAAATCATATTTTAAATAAATAAATAATGTAAAACAAATATTTAATGAACGTCAAGTAAACACTTAAAAAACGTTAGATAAACATTTAAAAAATGTTTCTTCGATATTATTTCAAACGAAAAATTAATGTAAAACAAACGTTTAAGAAACGTTAAATAACGTTTAAAAGTTTTTTCGAACCATTATTTCAAATGAATGATTAATGTTAAATAAACATTTAATAAACGTTTAAAAAATGTTATATATATATTATAATATATATACTATATTAGTAAAATTAAATTCTTTAATTATAATTACTTAAAAAACAACAAAATAATCAACTACATCAAAAATGTAAGTTAAAAATTTAGTCAGACTCCTTTTATTAAAATAAATAAGAATTAAAAACAGGCCATAGGAGTCAACACGCAAGTTGTTAGTAATGCGGAATTATTCAAAGACGATTTATTTTAGAACGTTTCGACTCTCGGTTTGAGCTATTCATCTTTAGCTATTCGGAATTAAAATTAATTAAATAAAAACGAATTCACGCATTGTACAAACAGTATCTACATCGCCAAAATCTGAAGTACCTATAGCAGTCAGTGTTCAAACAAGTTTAAGTATGAGGCCCTGAGCAATCGTCCAACGCAGTTGCATAGCTGAGTTGAGATATTCTTCAGCTCATATCCCCAACATATTCACAAATCTTTTATCACATATCATAAATTCAAGGTATAAACTTATAAAACATTGCACAGTTTAGAAGGCATCTTGTCATTACAACTGATCACGACCGAAGTGGTATAGTAGTATAGTTACTTACATAATACGTATACATATATGATAAATTTAACGTCTACATCACGTCATTATTGCAAAGACTTATTGACGTATTAAAATTAACGTCGAATACACGTCACTTAATGGACATATGACGTCAGTGACCAATTGTGACCAAATATTTACGTCAAAATAACGACAAATTTACTTGGGTTATTATTTATTAAAGATGAAACACTCTATGGCTGCGTTCCGTTTCACGCATGATGTGCATAATGCATTATATATCCTTGTTTAACATTCGGTGAATAACAAGGATGTATCATGCGCATCACGCGTGAAACGGAATGCAGCCTATATATCTTATGCACACAGAAGATTTATTTTTAGTAAAAATTGTTCGATGAGTCACACAATATAAGACACCCGAACACAAAAATTTCTTAAAAGATTGTGAAAACTTTTCATTAAATTCGAGACTCACTGAAATTAATATAATAACACATATATGTGATGATTCTTTCTTTAATCATCTTTTTATCAAAATTTGTCTTATTTTTCATCATATAGTCACATTAAAAAAACACATAAAAAAAGAGGGAATATAGGAACAATCGATACGTTTCACTTGATACTATTGTAATTTGACCGAAGACTTCGACAACTTATGTAATATTATTTGTTTTTATATTGAAAATGACCCGATCGGCGTCAAAACGTTTGTACTAATATTAAATGTTCTTTTAAATTTTAATTGGCTCGTAGCCCTTCATTTTATTTATTGATTTATTCTTATTGAGCCATATTATTAATTTATGTTATTATAATCATTAAAGGTAATAATAGCATTCGAAACTGGCCTTGTTCCACCAAATATCAATTATACATCACCAAGAAAAGATATAGATGCTTTAATAAATGGAACTATTCGTGTCATCCAAGAACCAATACCACTTCAAAATGGTTACGTAGGAATTAATAATTTCGGTTTTGGGGGATCCAATGCTCATATATTATTAAAATGGAATCGTAAACAGAAAGTTAATAATGGAGCACCGAATGATAATTTACCTAGACTTGTAATATTATCTGGACGTACTGAAGAATCAGTGAAGTTGTTTTTAAACGATGTCAGTAAACATTTAAAAAGCTTATTTGAAATATTAAAGACATTATATGTCACAGTTTCTATTTCAAGAAATTTATCGTTATAGATTGCTAATCGTCCGATAGATGTAGAATATATTCGTTTATTACATGACATCTATGCAGACAATATAAATGGTCATCCATGGAGAGGGTACGTTATACTGAATACTTTCCAAGAAGATTCAATAAAGAAAATACAAAATTGTGGAAGCATGAAAAGACCTGTTTGGTTTATATTTTCAGCCTTAGGTTCTCAATGGCCAGGAATGGGTACATATTCAATATTTTATATTTTATATTCAATATTTTATATGTTAGTAATAATATAGGGTGTCCCACTTTAAATAATGCATTAAGATTTCTCGAAAACTATGGTAGATATGGAAAAATTTTTTAAACAAAAGTTGTTCGGAGGGGGACATAAGGAGGTCAAGATCACGTCAATTTTTTCAAATGAAACCCCCTATTTTTCATTACATTTTCTTGTAGCTTACCTCGAGAGTTTTTCAAAACATTATAATAAAATACTTTTTCATCAAATATTTTTCGAGTTATAAGGCTCGAAAGTTACAGTACAGCCGGAATTAACATTATGCAAGTTATTCTACCAACGGCTACTTGAATGTTGTTCAGGATCATGTCCTGGATAACATTTGTCAAGATCAAGGTCATTGAAAGTTGTACCTCTTATTTTCATTTTTATGTAAAAACGAATTATTAGTGCAAAAATGAAAATAAGAAGAATAATCTTCAACGGTCTTGATCTTTACAAATGTTATCCAAGACATGATCCTGAACAACATTCAAAAGATTTTAGCCGTCAGTCAGACAACTTGCGAAAATATTATACTTAATGAAAAAAACATTTTATTATAGTGTTTGAAAAGCTCTGGAGGTAAGCTACAAGAAAATATAATGAAAAATAGGGGGTTCCATTTAAAAAAATCGATGCGACTTTAATCTGGCCTTGTCGACTACTAAAGGTCAAATCAATGGTACCTTCTCATGTCTCCCTCCAAACCACACAACTTTTGTTTGAAACATTTTTCCTACCATCTTTCGAGAAATTTTAATGCACTATTTAAAATGTGACATCCTGTATACAGATACCAACTTAAATAAAAAATAATGTACTTTATAAAAATCTTATTAGGTCAAAACTTATTAAAGCTTCACGTCTTCGAAAAAGCGATAAGAAAATGTGATAATGTTTTAAAACCATATAGTATAAGTGTTATAGATATTTTGACAAAAAAGGAAGAAGAAATAAGCAAAAATGCATTAAACACTTTTCTTGGAATCGTCGCTATTCAGGTAAAGAAATTATTATTTTTCATAATTATATTTCATAATTATATCATAAATAAATATAATATATAAGTATCGATAATGCTTTATATATAAGTAGAACACGTATAGGAATACGTTTCTTAATATTGTTATTCGATCACATTTATAGAACTATAATCCTACTAGATTTATTTCATGACATTTTATTATTAAATTAATAAAAGATTTTTTAAATATAATGTTCAGCTATCAAATTATTTGTATATATTTATAGATTGGTTTAGTAGATCTTCTAACATCCTTAAAAATTACTCCCGATTACATAATTGGTCACTCTGCCGGTGAACTTATTTGCGCATACGCAGATGAATGTCTTACGATTGAACAAACTATTTTATCAGCATACTTTATCGGTATAGCATGTGTCGAAGAAAAAATAATTCATAGCTCGATGGCGCTTGTCAATATCGATTACGAGTATCTTAAAAATATATGTTCAGCGGATAT
>NW_017257505.1:90746-95907 GCF_001594055.1 Mycetomoellerius zeteki
AAAATAATGAAAATTATTAATAGTTTTCAAAACATTGAAATATAAAATTAAAACTACAATTTGCTACAGCTGCATATGTTCCATTTTTATATAATCAGGTCAATAATATTTACGTGAAGGAGATTTACTGCAATGTACCGTATCACAGTTCTTACCTCGCACCGGCGAAAAATCAGCTTCTGCTTAATTTGAATAAAATAATACCACAGCCAAAAAAACGGAGTTCAAAATGGATCAGCACTTCTATACCTCGCACCGAATGGTTCAGTTCAGCATCAAAGTTATCATCGGCGGACTATCATACTCGAAGCATATTAAACACTGTTCTATTTCAACAAACAACAGATTTAATTCCAAGTAACGCTGTGGTCATCGAAATCGCACCAGACGATGTTCTGCAGCACATTTTGAGAGGATCCTTACATCCAAACGTGACAAACCTTGTATTAACTCGACGCACCGAACAAAACATTAATATAATTTTACAAGGAATTGGAGAGTTGTATAATTGTGGTTTACAGCCGCAAATTACTAAATTATACCCACCAGTGCAATTTCCAGTTAGCCGAGGAACTCCTATGATTTCCCCATCAATCAGGTAGATATATTATCATAATCGTAATTTAGATGATATTGTTACGTTTGCGGTGCGTTATTCACATTTCGCGCAACCGAATCGCGAGCCCGAGCAGACGCGCTCTCCCAAACCGCGAAATAAAGAGACGCGTTGGTTAAAGAAGAAACGAGATACTTTATTATTGACGAACTCGAACAAGCAGAACATCCGTGTACGGCGGAGAAACACAGGAGCGATTGGAGCACGTTCGAGCAAAGTGACGTCTCAATCGCCCAAATCCGTCAATCCAATCCAACAGCTGCTCATTAGAAATATTATAATAAAAGTTAAGCCATTGAGGTAATGATTTTTGATTGATTACTGAAATCCGCTATATGTAATAGCTAACCGCTAGTTTCAAATGAGTTGCAATAGCCAACACAATCAAAAGTTACAAACAAATTGCAGAAAATCATGTATTTGATGTTATCCTTCATGTTTTCGCGTTATCTAGCACTGGCAGTACATTTACACGAGATTTGTTAAAGAATGTTATTTCTAACCATACCATGCTCATTTAATTGAATTCGGTTACGTGTGTTTGACGTGTCATAGTTTCTGTATATCGTCTGTAGTCTTTGTAGTAGTATTTGGCTATTAATGACGGCGGTTTAACTTAACTCTTATTATAGGAACACTACTGCTCGTCGTCCAGCAACGCGCTCTTCATGTTTTCTCTCGACTCGACTCGCTCGGAAATGTTATGGCACGGGTATCGGCACGATACGGGCATAATAATATATAGGGTGTTCTCGGGTTGAATGGCCAAATTTTAAATATGAATTGACAACCTCAAAACGAACAAAATTTTCCTCTGGAAGTATGGTCGCAAATTATAACGCTTCATTCAAGAGATATTGACTTCTGAAATTACAGAACTGTAGGAATGAATAATGTCGAAACAAGGTCTATCCTCTTTATTACTTTACAACAATCAAAAGTTAATTATTAAATGTTTTGTTCAAAATGAGAATATATGGTTAGGAATAAGGCGATATTCTAATTGTACCCCATTTTCTACCAGCTCGCTTGAATGCGAATGGATTTCTCGCTTTGACCAATGAATTTTATGACCTTTTGGAAAACGTTCCTTTGAATATAAGAATGAACTTTTGGTTTTAATTCGATGGCTGCTCACTATGGCAGATGTCCTCAATAGTGGCTTCATTTTTTCAGAAGATGGATTGGTCGTGCTGGATCTGTAGTCTTGGCTTCCATGTTTACCGGATTTAACATTAGATTTTTTTGTATAGAGTACTCAGAAGCAAAAAGTATATGCAGTGCCTGTTAATGACTTTCAATAATTAAAACGAAGAATTGTGCAAGCGTGTGAAGAAATTACAGACGCACAATGTCAGTCAGCCACTCGTTCTCTTATCGATAGATGCAATGCTTGTTTCCGGGCTAGAGATCATCATTTTGAACAAAACATTTAATAATTAAATTTTGATTATTGTAAAGCAATAAAGAGAATAGATCTTATTTCAACATTATTTCGACATTATTAATCATTCCTACAGTTTTGTAACTTCGGAAGTCAATATCTCTTGAAAAAGTGTTTGCGAGTATATTTACAGAGAAAAATTTTGTTTGTTTTGAGGTCCTAAATTCATATTTAAAGTTTGGCCATTTGACCCGGGAACATTTTGTATAAGGAAAATGTATACAGGGTGTCTCAAGAAAACGGATCGAAACACAATGGGGACGTAGATTGGATCAAGGGGAACAAAACAGTTTTGTACCATTTTGCAGTTGACGCAATATTTAACGAGATATTAACGTTTAAAGATAGGCGAATACAAGCGTCCGACCAGCCTACTCATGTACTGCTGCCGGCAGGACGGCCTACCGTCCCCACCGTCGCATGACGCGGTGCGAGGTGCGGGGATGGCCTGGCAAGCAAGCTACTCAGAACGGCGCGCATGGGGAGGAGAAGGATAGCGCTTGAGCAGTAGGCTGGTCGGACGCTTGTATTCGCCTATTTTTAAACGTTAATATCTCGTTAAATATTGCGTCAACTGCAAAATGGTACTGTTTTGTTCCCCTTGATCCAATCTACGTCCCCATTGTGTTTCGATCCGTTTTTTTTTTAGACACCCTGTATATGTAAATGGACAATATATATGTATATTATTAATTATAATCACAAATTATTAGATATAGGGTAAAATCACTAGCTGTAGATCACTCTTTAAAAAAATTCATATTTTTATCCAGAACAATATGAAACAATTAATAAAATATTTAATAGTTATGATTGATTATAAAAATTACATATGGATAATTTTATTCCATTTCATTACCGTTTTATATATTTTAATTTGAATTAATTAAAGTAATGATTATTTACAATTAGACCCCATGTACTAATTGCGGATCAATTCACCAAATGCTTTATCCTTTTTAATGGCGTTACTACATTCCATAAACATAATAAAAATGATTTACGCATGCATATCGTAATATATTGTATACAGAGTGTCTAAAAAGTTCGGGTGCACCTGAATATCATGGAAAGTATAAGTATTACAGAAAAGTATTTCAGACAAAAGTTGTAGGATTCAAAAATGTTTAATTACTGATCACATCCGTTTGACCTTGGGTCGCGTCGCCAAGGTCAAGTCAAGATCACATCAATTTTTTAAAATGGAATTTTTCCCATTTTTCCCATTTTTCATTGCATATTCTTATAGCACATCTCGAGAATTTTCCAAAACACTATTGTTCGCTCGGCACTGCCCTCGTGCGATAACTCACTGCTCCGAGTTTCCATGTCTTTTCCGTGGAAGGACTGCGTCGAGGATACGTGGTCGAGAAATGAAACAAACACTTTCTCTTGCTTGACATAGACTTTATTCGCCTCGTGTGCGGACGGTCGCGTTCTATCTTATCACTGATTTTTCTCGCGTATCGCTAGGGCACATGTTCTCGTGGCAAGACTAAAATAATCATTGATTCCTCTTCGATCGAGGAAGGCGAGAATCGATCGCGCATTACGCGCAGTCGCCACACGCGGGAAGGGACGTAACGCGGAGACTTGGGGAGCCCTCGCATATCGCCGCAGGGGAACTCGACGAGTTAATCGACATAAAATTATTGTACTGAACAACTATAATAAAATATTTTTTCATGAAGTACTTTTCGAGTTACGATGCTTGAAAGTTACAGTATCGTCGCGATTTTTACATGGAAATGAAAATAAGCGAAACAACCTCCAATGACCTTGATCTTGACAAATATTATCCAGGTCATGATTCTAAACAACAATAAAGAGGTTTTGGCCATCGTTTGGGTACCTTACGTAAATATTTATTCATTGGGTCAAAGTGATCCCTGAGGGTAACTTGAATCCATAGATTTTCGAAATGACGAAAATGAAGAAGTTCACTCCATAAAATACCTTCGTATACGACGAATTATGATATTAATGTGAACATAATGTCTGGTCAAAATTGAGTCAAACTCATTCCTAGGAGTCATTCAGAAACTGAATAAATTTTCCCATATAAAATCATGCCAAAAGACGAATTAGAAAAATTAGATTACTTTCGAAGTATTTTTCATTATGCTCCATGCATCAAATTTTTCATCACGACTGTTTCGTACTGTAGAATTATTGTTCCCTGGAAATTTCTGATTGGTATTGTTTAGAGATTTCTTTTCAATTGTGTTCATTCGTTGAACAAGAATTGTTAATGAGATTTTTTCATCCATTTAATGATGAATTAGCTGTTTTCCTTTTGATTATCCATTGGTTTTGTTATTCTAAGATCCAAAAAAAAATAAGTTGAGTTATTAATAAGAAATCGATATTAATAAAAAAGTTATTAATGAGAAACGTCTTACTGAACGAAAAAGAATATCTCTTCTAATGATGAGAGATTGGGGTGAGGTCAGAAGATCTTGTAATCACGTAAAGAACATTTTCAATGCAACTTTTAGAAATGGGATGGTTCGTATTTCAAAATCAACTGTCGAAAGAACTGTTAGACGGTTTGAAGATAGAGGCAGCGTCAAAGATCGACCTAGATCAGGAAAACCAAGTTCAGCAACAAATACAGAAAAGTCATTGGATGTTTTATTATCATTCACAGGAAACCCTCATAGTTCTACCCGCAGAACTTCTCAAGAACATGAAATAAGTAGAATGCTATCCATAACATATAAAAAAAAATAGATTTCATCCTTATACAAAATTTGACTTGTTCATGAGTTAAATGAAGATGATTTCGATCGACGTGTGGAGTTCTGTGAGGATATGATGTTCCGAACAGATAAAGATCCTGACTTTGCATCAAATATAGCCTTCTCGGACGAAGCAACATTTCAACTAGATGATACTCTGAATAAGGATAACTGTAGGTATTGGTCCAATTCGAATCCTAATTGGATACGAAGACATAATACGCAATATCCGGAGAAACTAAACGTTTTGGGCTGGAATATTACATAATAGATTAATAGGACCATTCTTCGTTGATGGCAATTTGAACGCCGCAAACTATGAAGACATGCTCCGAAATCAAATAGTTCCGGCAATAAGAA
>NW_017257505.1:95944-99378 GCF_001594055.1 Mycetomoellerius zeteki
ATGGTGCTGCAACTCATTTTGGACAAAACGTTCGTGCTTACTTAGGCACGGTTTTCTCTGATCAGTGGATAGGACGGATAGGCGCGATTGAGTGGCCAGATCACCAGATTTGAATTCTCTCAATTATTTTTTATGGGATTTGTTGTGCCGTTTCTGCCACGGCACGGTTCGAGGATCCACAAGGGCTTGGGAGTACAATAATAAGACACTATCTCTTGTAGTTTAGTAGAAAAAATATAATTATTCATTTTATTGCACAGTGTGTCACAAACACTTAGTTGTAACCGCGTCGCGAGATATATATATATCTTATTGTTAAATCGACGAGCAAAGTAACGCGACGTCTTTCGTTGTAAAGACCGCTGACCGTGTCCGTGATTGCGCTTTTAATCTATATTTTCGGGGCAACCTTGGGCCTTTTGCGTTGGCCCGTCAGCGTTCCGCTTATCGGACGAGGTCAGCTTCCGCGCAATCATCTTGAGTCCGCGTTTCTATAGTTTAATATTTACTTCCGCTCAGGATCTTCTTTTATATTACTTTAGTTTAATAATTTCGGCAATCATTTAATTTCGATAATCATTTATTCAGTTATTATTTGCGGCACGTTCGTGGCTTATGCAATTCAGCACTCGTGACAGGTTATTTAAAAAATCGGGTGTACACAACTAAATCTCAAAATTTAGACGAATTGCGTCAACGAATACTAGATGAAGCCGCTCTTATACCTACTGAATGCTTCGAAAATGCAATCACAACTTTTTATCATCGATTAGCTTACTACCAAGAAGCCAACGGTCAGATTGAGCATTTGATCCATTGATACTTTCAATTGCCAGTCTATTCTAATGCTTTGGTAATGCTTCGTCTTGCCTTCATTGGCTGAACAGTCATACAGTCTTGCCTTAACTGGCTGGACACTGCTTCGTCTTGCTTTCATTGGCTGGACAGTCATACAGTCTTGCCTTAACTGGCTGGACACTGTTTTGTCTTACCTTCATTGGCCTTAATACCGGCGATACTGTAAATTTCAAGCATCATAACTCGAAAAGTACTTCATAAAAAAATATTTTATTATAGTGTTTTGGAAAGCTCTCGAGATGTGCTATAAGAATATGTAATGAAAAATGGGGTATTCTGTTTAAAAAAGTTAATGTGACCTTGACCTGACCTTGGTGACGCCACTCAAGGTCAAATGGATGTAATCAGTAAATAGATCTTTTTGAACTCTACAATTTTTATTTGAAACACTTTTCTGTAATACTTATACTTTTCATGATATTCAGATGTTCCGGAATTTTTTGAACACTGTATAACGAAATTATAATTGATGATCCACATCTAGTTCTAGGGTCTAATTGTGGATCATGACGCAATTTTAACATAAAATTGACAATTAATTCTGGACTACTGACAGTCAACCCGGGAGGGGGTATGCGATTATTGTAATATAAAATGAATACACCTTAGATGTTCTAATGTCTTCTTTATTTAAAAATCTTTGTACGTTTCGACTTATTAAGCTTTGGAGTCCTCTTCAGCAATTTTATTTCTCCTGTGCTATGTTGGTTTCGCAGTTTGCCGAGGAAGAGTCACTCACAAGTTACCAAATTTGTAGTGGCTTCTAATTCAGAACACAATTTATGAAATCTCAATTCTACCTGGATGGAAATTACATGAGTAATTCACCAGTCACCTCAACATACACCAATCTTGTCATGACGCTTTGGAATTTTGCAAATTTAATGCTTTTCACCATAAAATGGTTTATGTGCCATTTTTTTACAAAGATGATAAATCTCTAATTATATCGTTTCGAATGTCAAGTATGTCTAACGAGCAATTTCAAATTGACAAAGGTCAAAACATCGGAAAACATCGAAATCATTATATATATAAAACATAGAGTACCAATTATACAATAACGAATATGAACCTTTATCGGTTATCAATGTAACAAATATAAGAATGGAAATATAAATTAACAATTTTGCGATTCGAAAGACACATGGAATCAAACGGAGTAAAATGAAAATGTACAAATTAAATTGGTATTAATAACATATAAAGTGTGAAAAATTGAGTCAATTATACAAGTAGAATAAAAGAAAGTCCTCGTTGTAAATTATGTGCAAATACTCTTATGTGCAATTTTAACACATTCAAGTTTATTTAAAATTAGTGACAATTAAAAATCAATAATCCAAAAAAATTGATGAAAATTAAACGTTTAGCAATAAAAAACAATTAAATTATGAATAGTAATCATATTATGAATAGTAATATTTTGCATACAGACATTTATACTATTTTATATTCTATTTTGATAAAACTTAAAACAAATAAATCTTTTCGGGATGGCATCATTTGTAAGATTTGACAAGTTAAACATTTTTATAATAAATTTACGCAATAAAAGTATTGTTATAACATAGTGATTAAACAACATTCGCGCACACATTTAATCTCAACTCAGCATAACATTGATTTTTTTCCATGAAATTTAACGCTATTTACCTACTATAAAAGCAATAAAGCAATTCTTATGATGTTACACGTTGAATGAATTTTTAAAGATACATACGTTAATTAATCTCACACATTTAATTAGTTAATGACATTAATAAAATGTGTAGCACTGTTCCTAATAAATTAAATTAAATTGATACTTGAAAGAGATAAAACAAATGCTAAAGAATCTTGTGATAAGTACCATTTAATGAAAAGTGCTATAATCATTTAAATATAAAAAGTGATCCAGAATTAATGCCTGATCCACATCTAGTGGTTTTATCCTATATAAAATAAAATATATTTTATCATATCATATGTATAAAAAGTTCATTTTATACCTATAATTAATAATGTACATGTAAATGTATAATTATTCACATATAAACAAGAATTATAATAACTTAGATGGGATCATTCTGAAAATTGGTATACACCGAGTCAAAAAGAAGAGTTTATAAAATCGAGAGGGAGATACGTCAACATTTTAATCGACGACGAGGACTATGAATACATGAACGGTCATGTAATTGATGGGAGAAATTTGCTACCCGCAACAGGTTATCTGGGACTCGTTTGGAAAACAATTGGCATGATAAAAGGATTAATGTACACAACAATACCGATAGTTTTCCGAGATGTAAAATTTATTCGTGCTACTCATTTATTGAAAAATGACACTGTACAATTGTATATTGCAATACAGACAGGTATTTACGAGATAAGTGGTTTTAATTCTAATTGAGATTTTCTCTGAAATTTCTATGACAGTATTCGCAGGTCCATTTTACCATAAATTATTGTTTAAACACGCATTTATTATAATATAATTCTTTAGGCAGTTGAAAAAAGTATTTGAGTCCGATGGATTATCGATTACGTTAATGTAGTACGATAACAAAAATGCCATATAGTCAAATTTATAC
>NW_017257506.1:0-38393 GCF_001594055.1 Mycetomoellerius zeteki
TCTACAAAAAGGCTTTGTTACCGTCTGCCAAATGTTAGTTCATCGACAAAAATGAAGACTGGATTCTGCAGGAGGACAACGATCCCAAACGTCGCAGCAAGCTCTGTACCGAGTGGAAGGAGCAATCTGGCATGATTACACTGGATTGGCCGTCGTAGTCGCCCGATGCAAATCTAATCGAAAACGTGTGGGCATATATTAAGTGCAAACTTCGTGGAAAACGCACTTCCACTTTGAAGCAACTATCTCACGAGATTCGTCGGATTTGAAAAGCCTTGCCGTTAGAATACGCCGTCAATTTAATTGAAAGCATGCCTTGAAGATGCCAGACAATTATCGACGCTGGTGGTGACTGGACACATTACTAAAGTAATTGCATCTTTGTTTTGATCGAGTACAATAAATATATGCATTTAAAAATTTTATTTAATGCATTTTATAAATTAACTCGACTACGCTCTTACTTGACAGACTATAATTCTTTCGTCATAATGTAGTGAGCGTCGCATGCAATTAATATCAAGAGTGCCGTGCAAAGTGTCGTGCGATTATTTTATTTTGGCGATTAGTGCGTGCGCGATCATAATTAACTATGCCTTAAGCATTATGTTTTATCCCGAGTCGAAATTTTACTCCTACTTTGAACCTTAGTTTTAGAACGTATGTAGACTCTAAAGACCTATAATTAGGACATATGCAGGCTCTAGAGATTTATAATAGGTTTTAATCTAATGAATTGAACTTCTACGTTGAGCCTGTAAATGGCAGTTATCAGAAAATTTCCTATTTTTAGGTTCAAAAGAAGTTTTCTAAATAGAAGCTGTAGATTAAGTAATATTAAAAGCGGTCCTATTTGATTGTTCAAGTATCTAAACAGGCTTATGAGGTTTAATTGAGGTTGAAAGAGATTGAAAGTAGGACTAAAATTTCAACGTATATATACTTATCAAATGATGCAATAAATTACTTTTAGGATTTTTTAACTCACAATAGATATCTAAAGATCTTAACTCCACTGAAGTAAAATATGAGTCAAATCAATTGATTGGGGGGACCCATAATGGGGTCAAAGGTTGAGAACAATGAGTTACTTTGCAGGTTAATTATAGGTTTTTCACTGCATTATTTAGTTATGTCCGTCGCAAAGGTTTATTTTTTGATAGAGATATTTTTGTTGAAATTAGTCAGACAGGATATTAACTTAACAGCACGAATGATTTTTACTACGAAATTTATTACAAGTAATTATACGTATAAATAGATGGCACTTATGGCACTTCGATTATATTTGAAGTTTCAGTACGCGTTTGAGCATTCCCGAGTCGAAATTTCCTTTGAATCTCTTTTAATCTGAATTAAACCTTATAAACCTGTTTTGATACTTGAACAATCAAATAGAACCTCTTTTAATATTACTTAATCTACCGTTTCTATTTAGAAAACTTCTTTTGAACCTAAAAACAGAATATTTTCCGATAACTGCCATTTACAGACTCAACGCAGGAGCTCAATTCATTAGATTAGAACCTATTATAAATCTTTAGAGTCCACATATGTTCTAAAACTAAGGTTCAAAGTAGAAGCAAAATTTCGACTCGGGTTATGATACGCAGATAGGTATGATAACGATTGGATTTATTTTTTGATAGAAATATATTCTTATTGTATAAAATTATAGTCTAGGAGAATATTAACAGCACAAACGATTTTTATCGAGAAATTTATTACAAGCAATTACATGTATAAATAGATTGCACTTCGATTATATTTGAAGTTTCAGTACACGCTTAAGCATTATGATATACAGAATGAGATCATAACGGTAAGGTAATAATAGGTAGGCAAGCATTATAATAGAAAGATAATAATAGCCGGAAGGGTATATTAATTCTGACTGATGTAGCGGAGATGCAAAGTGTCCCTATTAGCATACGCTTAAACAACTTTAAAGCTGTAACCCTGAAACAATTGAATATTTTCCCATCCGCCAACGGCGTTAGGATAAATACAGCTCTTTCGGCTGTTACAATTGTTACAGAATTTTGATTGTAAGCAAACGCGATCGGCGTGAATCCTAGAGACGAGGACATATACAGACGTAACGATCGAATCGAGTGCATTACGTCGTCCAGATATCGGCAGAGACAGAGGGAACGCGCTAGGACCAGGAGGGACCGAGTATACGAAGCAAACGGAATGCCATAAATCTCATGTAAATTCGGCCTGCTTGATTTGCAAGCACAATGCCAGACGATTCTACCGCCTCCAGCAACGCGCGGATACGCCGTCTACGTGCTCCCCTCACGCTCTCCGATCGAGTTTCGTAATGACGACGACGACGACGTCGTCGTCGACCATACTGGGTGTTCTGAAACGCGTGTTCCGTCGCATCAGTACTTCGAATGATAATCAGAAACAGGGATTCCAGATAAATTTTATTAGGTGAAGTAATGAAATGTCAGACTCAGTTATTACATGTATAACGATAAGGTTTATTATATTCAATGCGTTATCTTTGTACTTTTGCAATATTTACCAAAGCTCTGTATTGTGATCTTGTCTCTTGCTTACACTGGGTGAGTAAATTTTGAATCCGTTATATATATATATATACACACATATCTAAGCTATACATATCTACAAGGAGTTGTCAAATTAGCTTTATACTCTATAGCTTTCACCTAGATTAACAATATTAATGGATGTATGTATTTCTTTATCATGGAAATTGAAAGATTCTACTATATGCCGAGAATATATTAATTGCTTAATAATTACTGCAATATCGCTGAAAGTGGTTTAAAATTAAAGCACATTCGATCGGATTTTATGTAATAGAAAAGTGATCAAGAAGAGAATATTTGTCATTATGAATTACACATCAAGTACCACGTTTTTTTTTTTACGCAATGCATACTTACCCTTGCTAACAATCTCTTTCATAGTGTATAGAATGATTATAGATACATATACATCATGCGAAAATAACATCGCGATAATAGAATATGATAATTTTAAATGAGAAGTAAAAACTAATTTGATCGTTACTGATACGTTTCCTGGATTAAACGGCTGTAATAAGTCATAAATGAGAATATATTATGAAATTTCAACGAGGATTTTTAAAGACATGATATATCACACACAAACACACACACACACACACACACATGTATATATGTATGTATATGTACTCAACAGAATTAATGAGAACTTTTACTGTATAAAAAGCAAATCATTTGAGCTTGATAGGTTCCTATTAAACTCTTAATGAAACGAAATATGTCACATTTGACACAAATATACCACGTAATATAAACTATTAATTTTTATTCACATAATGTTTAATATTATTCGCGATTAAGTAAAATCGAGTTAAGAAATGTTTTTATCGTCACAGAAACGTGTCGCGCTGAAATTTTGTCTCACAAATTATAAAACATTTAAAGGTTTATACAAAATTTATATAATGAACTTTGAGAAATTGCGATTTTCAAATATCTTTGAATTACGCTACGGTTTTATTCATAACGTCGCCGATCGATCTCGCCTCCCGCCAACGGGAAGCTAGTTTCGGACGTAATTATCATGGCGAATCGCGCGAGCGGCGGAACCAGATGATAGCCACGAAATAGCGGCGCGTTAACGTGGAAACGACTCGTACCGGACGGCGCGACGGCACGTGAAACGGCAGCGAAGCGTCGGGACGGAACGCGTCGCAGTATTTCACGTCGCTACCGCGCCACGCTGCTGAGGACGACCCTCAGCCAGTTGGCCGGGTATATTAACGATCGTCAACGCGACAGAGGAAGCGCCTCGACGCGTTAAAAGGACCGAGTACCAGGTCGTCGACGAACATAAAATCGACCGGTTCGCTCCGTTAAAATATCGCTGTCGCACGGTTGGACCAGGAAAATTCTCGACGACAACGACGATCGTCGCCGCCACTTCCGTCCTTCTCGTTGTACTCGACCTGGCACGCGAGGTTGACGACGAGCACACGGGCACGATTCGCTTCCGTACCGTTTACCGTGTCTGTACGCGTCGGTCACGGAGAGACGCCACTCCCGAGGGACCGAACCGATCTTCACTCGGCTTCCTCGTGTCGCACGCGCATCGCCGTTCTTCCGCGGTCTGTCACGTTCGCGGGAATACAATTTCAAGTGAGCTCTGTTTCCCCGTGCACCCTCGGAATTTGTAGCATGAGACCTGGGGATCTCCCGACGTATATATATACACGGAGTGTCGCGGAGCAATTCGCATTCTCGTCTCATTTAGAGTAGCTTTGTAACTCGAGCATCGTAGAAGGAATAATTTCTCTGATTAACCAAGGTTTACGCTGAGACCAACCGAGAGTTAATTCGAAATGGATCTTTACCTTCGCGGAAACTTAGTCTGCATTTAGTTATCCGGATATTTAGTAATGGGATTTGAGGAGTCGTGATAAGAGCACCGTGTAATAAATCTGTTGAATAACGAGATCGATCGACTTGAATAAAAATCCGGTTTTAAATAAAAGTGTTTACAGCTAAAAAAAAGTTACGGTATTTTTATGGCAGTCTGTATATTGTATTAGCAATAGTCGTTTCCAAAAAAAAACTACGAAACTTTATTAAAGCTTAGTTGGTTATAAGGATGATTATAAATATTATATAACCACTACTTTCAAAATTATATTTAGATTTGTCTAACTACATTTTTAGAAACTTCTGCAAAATCGTTCTTTTCGTGTATAAATCTATATTAAATCTTATATTAGAATTAATTATGTTTTTCTTTAATTTTAAATGTGAAACTATTAAAAAAATTAAGTTTTTTTTAGAAAAGTGGAAAAACTGTTTTCCAATTTAATAGAAAATTATTGACTAATCAAGTAATATTGGCAAGATATACTTTTAGAAACATCATCAAATATTATTTTTGTCATTTTCGTTTTACTTAATCCTTAAAAACCACTCTTTTTGGGTTGACGATTTTGATATCCTATAGAATTATAACAAATCAGGAATAATTTATCAAAAGTAACATATCAACTTGAAAAATCACCAAGTTTATTTTGATCAGCTAAATGACTAAATTCAAAATAAAGCACTTAATTTCTTTTTCAAACTTCACAGTCACGAAAACTATCGTAACTTTAAATGTTTTCTGTAGGAGACTCTTCTTATTTCCAAAAACGACGCAGTTCAAAATGTGTCACTCTTGTAGATGGTAATACGATCTTTTTGAAAATCTTAAGAACGACACATGTACTATTTGGCGGACGGATTGTGAAGTTTTAGTTTAAAACTTTTGATGATTGATGTATTCTTTTCCTAAGTCGTTTATAGCGAGGGGATAACCATTTAATGTAATCGTGGGACAGGGTCCTCGAAATCATTATAAAATTCATATGAAATCTCTATGTATAATTCGATAATTACATATGCAACCACGAGAAATCATTGTATAATATTAAATAAAATCGTATATTTTACCAAATTACTTCATATGTAGTGGAAAAAATTATTTGTAATCAGATGAAATCATATGAAATCATGTAATCTGTGGAACAATATTTCAGCTAGTGGTTACCCCTTCGATTTATAGTGATAACACGAAAATTATATTTTTTTAACTGTGTCACTTTGGAAGTAAGGGACTGATATAAGAGTTAATATATGTTAGATTCCAAAATATTATTTAATAGTCTAATTGAATTACATCAATTATATGTACACGTCTATTACCTAAATCTATGTTAATTAATACTCTTATATTAATTAATCAATATCCAATTAAGTTTTTAAAGAACACACACGGAATGAGAAAGATTAAATTTCATTAGAATAGACGAGAGTATTTAAAATTTGTGGCTGATGGGAATAGCAAGTTTACTTGATAATAATTGAGTTATTTGATGACATCCCGCGGTTTTATTCGCAACGCGTACGGCGTATATACCGTCAGCATATAGAGAAAACTGCGGAAGAAAACGTCGTGATAAATTCACGAGTTGCCTAGTTGGATACCTAGATACGGTCGCGGACACGGGCATCTGTAAAACGGCACCTGCGACACGTGTGCGCGCGCGATGAGTAGGTCGCACGATCGATGAGATCGTTGAAAAAGAGCGTATATGCGTCTTTCAACTCGAGAAAGAGCGGGAGAGAGAGAGAGAGAGAGAGAGAGTGAGAGAAATGTGGGGGAGAAAGGGGTGAGGGAGAAAGCATTGGACGGAAGAGTATTAGCTTGTATCCGCGAAGATACTCCACGTCGTGTCGTTCGGCCATCGAAGTCGACTGAAAATCGATAACGCGGATATCGAACGTCCGCCATACAACTACGTAACAAGTTAATGAACTAACGTCGATGCAGCGGTGAACGTTGAATTACGCGATTCCTGCTCGAGGACGTCGATATTATTGGAAAAGTGAATTTATTTCTTCTGACGCGCAACTTTTCTCGCGACCGTTCGTGCCTCGGAAAATTCGCGGACTTGAACAAACGGCTTTTTCCCCCCGCGGGCTTGTGGTCCATTAGATATTCTTCCGCGATTTCAGATGATGAAATATTTTTCTTTCCGGTGTTAAATTTTTATGGAATGGATGCAGATAGCTTGATCAGCCGAGGTAATCATCGAGTAATCTCTGAGAAACCAGCTCTCTTGTCTTTTTTTCTTCTCATTTTCTTTTCAAAAATATATAAGGCAACACTAACTCTTAGAAAAACCAAATGGTAACATTACACCAAATTCTAACTTTACGGTCGCTCATTCCTATTGATAAGCGATTCTTTCTTCTCGTTCCCATCGGCGCTTCTTTCTCAAACCTTGAGTTTTAGAATAACGTCGGCTAACGTAAAGAATGTGATTACGTCGCAGAAAACAAGCCGACGTGCGGAGCTTTCGCGGTCTTGCAAAGCTCTCGCCGCTGGATGCGTGTGCGGAATAATCCTATTGTTTTTCTTCGTTATTCTCGCTGCTTCGTTTGCCTTAAAAGCTTAAAAAGATGCCATGGCGAAGTGACCGAGCAGCTGGTATTCAAGTGGTGTTCCTTTCGAGCTGGGATTGCACGGCGATTTGCCGAAATTGAAAGCAACGGCATTACACGCTCGATTACGGCACCTTGCTCGCTGTTAGAGTAAATGACAACAGGAGATAGTACTATTTGTTCTCACTTCGCGTTGTGTAAAGAGTTTCTTTAAACAGGTACCATGGCGGACCTTCGTTGAAACGTTAGATATTATCGCAAGATATTATCACAATTACTTCGATTTCAGTGAGTATCTGCTCATTAGATGTAGCTCTCGCTAATTATCTCAATGGTCTCTGTAATAATGAGAGGGTATACGCAACGATGATCGAGTATTGTGCTATTATCCCAATCGAAATCTCCATCAGAACAGCATCATGGTAGTTCATTGTCTTTATCATACTTGTGACCGTAGATATTTGACCAATTATTACGCACGAAAAGAACAGTTTTGCTGAATGATCTAAGAATTTAGCTATGTACAAATCTGAAAATAATTTTGTTTGATCCATCAAAATAAGTAAAACGCTTAAATTGATTGCTAGAATATTAAAACTTTTTCCAACATTGTTAGCAATGTTTAAGCGTTTTATAGGTACGGTGACCATATTTTCTTAAAGAAAATAAAGGACAAATCTGAAAATTTTAAGGCTTTGTCCCTAGATATTTTTAAACCAGTTCGTGATTGTCAAAAATTTGATTTGCATTATAACATTTTATTGCATAGTATAATTAAATAGAGATAATGCGCAATTTACTGATTGTTTGAAACTGGTTTGACTGTATTGGAACAAGCCTTTGATCTGAAATAATAAAAGGTTCGAAATAATAAAAAATGAAAACAACTCTAGTTTGAATAAATTTAATTTAAAAAATTTAAAAATATAATTAACAAAAACAAATTGTATTTATATGCATAAAACTGTAAGATATTTTCCGTAAAAATGTGCTCATTGATATAATATTATAGACATTGGAACGCTAATTAGAAAAGAATTTACCATAATATCAAAATAAAGGACAGTGAAGGATAATATTGGAAAATAAAGGACAAAATTGAATTTTGAAGAAACAAATAAATCTAAAGGACAGCTACCTAAAATAAAGGATTGTCCTTTACGATAAAGGACGTATTTATAGGTATACATCTCAAAATAATTTTGTTGGATCATCAAAATAATTATGTAGAACGTTCAAAATGGTTGTTAGAATGTCAAAATTTTTCCAACATTGCTCATCATACTTGAGCGTCTGACATAATTATTCGATAGTCTAACAAAATTATTTTCAAATCTATATTTAGCTAAATTTTTAGATACTTCAGCAGAACCGTTCTTTCCGCGTGTACCCTCTAACTCTGAATCATTGGATAATCACTGATATCAGTGCCAAATATGCCACATGGTAATCAGTGAATGAAATGGAGATCCCTAACCTAGCTAACCTTTATTATGTGATCTAACTAATCTTGTTTTAGTGCATAAATTCAATGAATATGGTATTATAATAGAAGGTTGGAATTAACATGCAAATATCAATATTTTAAGTATATAATGCTCAAACTTTCTTTCTTTTTTAGTTGAACTTCCAAGTATGTCACTAGATAATCAGTAATTATCCACTAATTCAGATTTAGAGAGTAATTACTGAAAATGTAGGACTGCTTGGTGTCATGACATTAACCCTTCCAACGTGTCCAACACTTCGATGTCGTGTTCATGCTGGATGTTCGATCGGTGAACAAGTTTCTCGTCCAGCCGGGCCACTTTCGACGGGCCAATTAACATCGAAGCCGCCGCTAGGTATTTAAGTTCCTGAACCGGACTTCGCGTGACCGGAAGGACAAGTGACCGAGGTCGAATGGCATCGCGCGCCTACCGACTCCCAGTTTTACGATCATACGGTCAACAAACTCTGCCTCTCTACGGTTATTTTCCTCACCTCTTGCATCGATATCATTCATTTATCTAAAAAGTCAGCCTAAGATGTATGTGAAGTATTTAAAGTTTTAAATTGTAAATTACGAATGAGAAGAAAAAATTTATTGTATACTTTTTGGACAACTCTCGTCTTTCATCATGAATTTTAGATTTTGAATGTAGCTAGTCGCAAATCTGATTTTTCCCACTATCAAGCGATAATAAGATGATATACCTACTCTTGATGCTCAAAGATTGTTAAAAATTTAAAGCGGACCTAAGCATACAACCGGAAAGTATTCTCTGATTTATGAAGAAGATAAAATCTCATTATCTAGTGTTATCACTGGCAACACTGCGAGGAGGAGAGAAGCGACGCTCGTTTGGTTAGCGTCTTTTTCTCTCGTGTCTTTATATTATATCTGCACGACGGAAGCGTCGTCTTGACGAACATACGTCGGTGTACGTGACTCTGATGTCGTCGGCTTTATCTCAGGATAAGCCAACGTTTGCACCGTGATACCGCGTATAAAAAAACATTGCACCGCGCGATGCGACAAGTCGGCTTCAGTCTTCATCTTTCGAATTTTTGAGGTCGAGAATATACAGGCACCTCGACAATTTAGTATTGTCCATCGCGAAGATGTATGACAATCTGATTATAGCTACTGAATCATAACGAATAGAAAAAATTAAATTTTTGAAAATTACCGAACCTTTAAAAGGTAGAACACATATATGTATATATTATTTTTTATAAGGTTTTTATAAAAAGAAAAATTATATATGTATGACATATTTAAAAATTTCTATTAAAATACAATTTTATATATCAAAATTTGATAAAATTAAATCTAAAATTAAATAATACGTAGAAGGAATGAGAGAGAGAGAAAGAGAGAGAGAGATTGCGAGAAAGTTGAATAAAATTATATTTAGCATTCGATTTCAGTCGTATAACTTGAACACAATTCCGAACTCTTTTTGCCATAGTTAAATTAAAAAATTTTTCTTTCACATATAAAATTTATTACTGATATTCTAAATTGCGCCATAAAAATGTAACGTCGAGTAAAAAATCGACCCCTTGATATTCCATTCATGATTCCGAATGTGATAAAATAATTGTGAATATAATATAATCGTATATGTCGGTTTTAAAAGTAATAAGCGTGTAGCAGCGTTTTTTTAAGCGTTTATTCCATTGGTTTTTTTTATTAAAATATAAATTTTACTTGATGTTCGTTAAAATAAACGTTAATGTCGCATCATATATAAATAACTTTAATAGCAATTATATAGTCTTTTATAGTAATTAATATGTAACATGGGAAACATTAATAACACATATATTGAAAATATTGTACCATCTATACGCTTTACTTAATCCAGTCCAAATTTGTAGAATATATATTATTGAAATATTTGAAAATAGAAAATGTAGTCATTTGCAAAATATAACAGTTACAAATCCGCGCATAATATATTGCGTAACATATAACATTTCTGATCACATGAATGAATGAAAATACGAATGGCGTACATATGTATAAATACTTCTTTTATTGTTAAGTAAGACATTGATTTTTATAAATAATGTATTGCATGAGCAGAAATTTTAGAATTTTAGAAATTTTACATTATTCATTAAAAGAAAGAATTATAATAATCTGTGACGTTTTCATTAAATATTTGAGTTATGATGTAATTTAATATTTTATGATTATGAAGCATTTGCGTTCACATGTTCATTATTCAAAGAATTAACGTTTTGAGACATGAGACATTAAGTAAACGACACAAAAGTCAAAATAATAAGCGCACCGCTACATGTCTCATTCAAATTCAATGATATTTTATGTAAGATTGTCTCGCGCGCATGATAGATCGATATTAACACTGACAAAATAATAGAAATCTCCCATTAAGCAATAACGTGGCATTTGCCAGTATAGTTTACCTCGTATACAAAGCCATTATAAACATTATTTGGATTGTTTGCGAGTCAACAGGTTATAATGGCATTGTTCGTACGGAGTATCTTTGCCGCGTGCATATTACCTTTATGCCAACTGGAACTGAATTATCAACGCGTAGCCATGCAGAAATTTATACGGTACATACAGAAAGCATTGTATCACCGAGAGCGGGAAAGATCGTACTGCGACAATGTTTGCATTATCCGTAAAAAATAATTGCTCTCAAAGAAATTAATTGACGATGTAACTGTACAGTAGTTGAAAGACACATTGAGTTTTTCAGGCATTTGTCAGAATTTTCTCTACGTTAAATAACCTTTTAATTTTTAATCGAAATATTAAAAGGAAAGGTCGATCTTAAATGTCGCAGAGTTTATGCGGAAATGGAGCGTGACAGTCAGGATGTTTGATACATTTCTGCTATTAAATTCGTATTTGGCATAACGGTGTATTCTGTATCGTGTATTAAATAACAGACGATAATAAGCTGTTTGCACCATTTCGACCGTTTAACGAAATAACGGTATAAGATGTATTTCCTCTGATTTAAAGAGAGAGAGAGAGAGAGAGAGAGAGAGAGAGAGAGAGAGAGAGACAAAGAGAAATAAATTTCACAGAATCTGTCTATTATAAAATCCAATTATTTCATTGCAGTATTCTCTACGGTAAAGAAAAGTTAGTCGCGTTGAAATAATTGTGCATGAAAACTGGTATATTCTCCAAAATTGTTATTTTTACCGGTTCTCATCGCTATTCCGCGCAGTGGCTCAATTATCGTAATTTCACCTTAAATCGTGGTGTGCACGGAAGTATCTCGTGAATTTGCGCAAATCTATAAAAACGATATGGTGCACGGCCGGGTCGGGTGAAGCGGGGTGTAGAAATTGAACGGTAAAGAAGAGAGAGAGAAAGCAAAAGAAAGAAAGAAAGAGGGGTAGGAAAGTTTGAATAAGAGAAAATAGAGTTGGGTCCCAGCCAGGCCCGTGGGTATAGCCGACGATTACGACGTGGATTACGGTCGAGGGGATTCTTAGGTAACTTCTGCCCTAACGTTACCCTACTCGAGTAGCGATATTCTCGATCCCGGATTTTCTCGATTACCCAAAGTCGAATTTCATCTCACGGTGTTGTGCGCTCTTGCACGTCATGCGATAGGATCTCCGCAAACCGATTTCACTCATGTACATCTTATCCCGTGAAACGAGCCGCCGTAATTTCGTGGCGAATATGCAACGCTCGTGAAATTGAGATGAGAGCCAAACGCACTGTAGCTCATTCATTGCTGCGAAGATCTTTAATCCAGCGCAGATTTCCTCGGACCTTCTACATTTGTTGATTTTTTAATAAAAATCTCTGTCGTCTCGCTTTGAATTTCTTACTAAAAAAAAAACAGGATTGTCATACAATTAGAAATCAAGGAAGTCAAGGAAATCGGGGAAACGTCAGTGAATTTTGTTAAATTTTTTGGAAAATTAAAATCCTTGGCTTTAAAGAAGTTTAATATAAGGTACATCACACTTACGCAGTTTTGAAATATTATTAATAATTAAATACTTAATAATTAAAAATGGTCTTTCAACAAAATATTTAATGATTTCCAAATCGAGATGAAAATACAGAAAATTTTAAAATATTGAAAGTGAAGGAAATCAGAGAACATTTATGAAATTTCAGAATGAGGAATTTAAGATGATTGTATAACCGGTGATATTCAATCTTTTGACATTCGAGTTCTTTTTCTAAGTCAATTGACCTCCAGAAAGTCGATACCAAGCCCATTGGGAATTTTTGATCTACTTTGCTCGTGTCTCGAGATAAAGTGCATCGCAAGCAATCGTCTTCACATTGGCAAGATTGGCTGCATTTTAAAGTCTCCGCAAGAAGCGATTTGCCCATCGCGTCGGACCAGCCCCAGCTAGCCAGCCAGCCAGCATTCGTCTCCGTTTTTCGTATTTTTCCTTCCGTTTCTTTGTCTATGCGGCTTAACGACACCACTTTCAGGATAAACCCTGGCAAGCTAGTTCGTTTAAGACTAAAAAGCCCCTCCTTTGCGTACTAATTACCGTGAACCGTCCGGCTTGGTCTCTCGGTCCTTCTCTTGCATCGCTCTCTCTTCTCCGAACAGTAAAATAAGAACACGGACTCCGCCCTTTGTAACGCTCGTTTGGACGAAATTCCAGGCTTTTCCGCGTGTACCGTGAGCCATACCCATTTCCTATGACCGCGTTACAATGGGCTTAGGAATGAACAACGCGGAAAATTCTGATTGGCCAACGGAAAAAAGTAGAATTCTGCGAACGCGCTGATTTTGTGAGCTGATTACATTTTTGCGGATGTTTCGACGGCGGGTACTGAAACGTATTTTGAAACGTATATCCTCGATCTCTCGCGAATGAGAATAGTTTGGTATATACTCGATTCGTCTCTGTGATTTCGAAATTATTCTCGGGCTCACTTTACGCGAATAGTACAACAAGGAGAATTGTCTCCCATCCTCCAAGTCATTTCGTAATCGATCTTGTTCCTCGTAAAAGTTTCGGCGGGCGTGTTTGGTGATTCGTAAGAAACGAGCTTACCAAGGCATCCACGATTGTATGTCCCGCAATCCTGGGAGCTGCAACAGTGGAGGGAAATCTCGCGAAATGCACCGGCACACAGCTCAATTCGCTAGTGCTGTATTCGCCCCGCGTGATTGCGCTCGGCATCGCTAAAGCGATTACGCTTACGCTTAATAAAACAACAGTCGGATGCATTTAACGAGAGACGCTCTGCCGCTGGCGCGGTAATTTCCAGGTAGCCTCTCCGCCCTCCGTCTCGTCCCGCTGCTCCTCTCTGCCGCTATCCGCAATACTCTTGAAGGCGAATTTACACTGTTCATTTTTCATGATCGTCCTAACTGAATCGTTTACAGTGAATAAAAAATACCAATGATGATTTGTCGTAATGATTAATCCTATATTATATGTTTATTTAATGAGAGGAAACCATTTATTGTTTCATCCTCCGGAGGTGATGGTAGACCCACTCGATTATTATAAATTTCTTTATCAAAAATGTCAAACAATTCAATTCAATTTTCTTCATATTACATTTACAAATTTTGATTATTCTTATTAAAATATATTCATTCCTTTTTTTATAGGAATTTTGATTCACTTAGATATTAAAAAGGATCAAATTTAAATCAATTTCTTGAGTTAAATAACATTTTGTTATTTTTAACAAGTGTGTCAGAGTATTTTAATACAAAACATGTTAAAAACAGCTACATCTAATTAACTCATTTATGCAGCTGAATTACTTAATTTGAAAGTAAACAGCGTTTATATTAACGTATATGCACTTAATAAATAATAAACTAAATTTGAGTAAAATTTAATATATCTGAAATTGAATTGTTTAATTCTATTATTTTAGTTAAATTAACGACATATTCGGAACAGTGGCGACCCATATAAATTATTAAAAATAACTTAAATTGGATATAATTTTACATTATGTATTTAACAATATTAAGTTAGAAAGTTATATATGAATTGAACATTGTTTCTTGAAATTAATTAGTGTTAATTTTCATTTAACATGAATTAAATGGATCTTATACAGGTAACAACAGTAAACTATGTTGATTTCTGCCACGGAAATAATAAATGCGTTAAAAATAAATCCAAAATATTAAATCGAATTTAATAAACGAACAAACGAAAACCCCTTCATTTTATGCTTTCAGCTTCGCACGATTCTCTCGAGACACTCGTCGAAACGATGAGCGTAAATTCGCCTTAACTAGTATATTCGTCGTGTATCCCCTTCATCCCTTCGCCGATTCCTACTTCCGCAAATGGCACGTGCGTGCTCGAGAGCACTCCGTCGACCTCGTTCGGTAATGTCGCCGATATACGCGTCTCTTACGAGCCCGGAGCGGTGTTCCTCACGAATGTCATTCAGATATCAAATTAGTTAGTTTCCATATCGGTTGTAATACATGCACGCGCGCGTTGCACGTCGATTTTCCCCGATTATTCGAAGAGAATAAAGCTGCACCGGACATTCAAATTTCACATCGATATTAGAGTCATTGAGTCATCAAACGATCCAAGCTCTCGTGGTGAAATAAACGGACTTTTGCGGAGAAAATTTTGTGTTACGCCGAATGTAATTACAATCGTATGCGAAATACAGATAACATAACGAAAGTCAGTCTCTTTAATTATTAATTGTAATTTAATTAATGTGAAAAAGCATCGCGTGGACATTCAATAACATATTTGTCGAAACAAAGGGCATATAATTTTCGTAACGCGATACCACTGGATACTCGCTAAAAGCCGTGCGCGCAACATGGACGACAAAGAAAAATATTACAAGCTAACTATAAACTATAAGCATCGTGACAAAGACACAACATTGTTATCCCTTCAGGGGGTACGTCTTCAAACAGCATCCTCTTCCGTGTGTAAATATTAATATATCCGGCTACACAGGCAGGCGGTATAATTGCATAAATGTTACATTGCGTCTAAATATTGTCGGTAAGACTCTTTTCTTTACACTGGAAATACACGTCGTCGAGTGTAACTGACCCCGTGCACTCTTTGTACTACAACATCACGAACACGATCGATCCTCTTTGACGACCCTCTCTTTTATCGTGGCTCTACATTGAGACAAAGAATAAAAGAATTAGAATAAAGAGAGTTATAGAACAAAAAGGATTAAAGAAATAACTTATCTTTCTCTCGAGAAAAGACGATGCAATAAGTAAAAACGAAACCGCAAATGTCTTCCCGAGTCGAAATTTTGCTTTTACTTTGAATCTTAGTTTTAGGACGTATGTACACTGAAAAAAATGCATGTAATTTTACATGGAAATTATATGTATATGACTGGAAAATTATCTAAATTACATAAATATGCTTGGAAATTTACTGGAAATTATAAATTTTCAATCATATTTAGGCAATTTTCCAGTCACGAACATGTAATTTCCATGTAAAATTACATACATTTTTTTCATTGTAGACTCTAAAGATTTATAATTAGAACATATGTAGGCTCTAGAGATTTATAAGTTTTAATTTAATGAATTGAACTCCTACCTTGAGCCTGTAAATGGCAGTTATCGGAAAATTTCCTATTTTTAGGTTCAAAAGAAGTTTTCTAAATAGAAGCTGTAGATTAAGTAATATTAAAAGAAGTCCTATTTGATTGTTTAAGTATCTAAACAGGTTTATGAGAGTTTAATTGAGGTTGAAAGAGATTGAAAGTAGGACTAAAATTTCGACTCGGGAATTCCTTGTCAATTTGCTGTGGAAGTGAATTAATGTCCACCCATCTACCATCGAAGATAGATGTATGTAAAACACAATCTTTTCTACTGTCGTATGCAATACTTGGCTGCACAGTATATCGCACATGTGTCGTCCGTTCCATTCCGCTGTAGTGCATTGTGTCTCGTCGCTGAGCTGTTTTCTCCTACGGACAGAATGAAATTTTGTTCCCCAATTGCGCGGGTTGCGAACGAAGCAATATGGTAACCTCGAGAGATGCGTTAAAAGCCATCCACATGGTGGGATTATTTTCTTCGCTGTCAGGCAGCGGTTAATAAAATGATTGTGCACGTGTTCCGGAAAACGTACGAGTATTATACTGGCGTTGTGAAACATCACCGTCTCACGATAAAAGGTATCAGGGTTGATATATAGGGTGTCTGAACGTCAACACGCAGCTTCTCTCGAGCGTGGATTTCTCGGAAGTTGGAAATAATTTTTTGCCCCGAAGATTTTATTTTACAGCTCGACATTTCTTTTCGTGTCGCTTTAATTTACACGTCGGCTTGAAAATTCACCCTGTTAAATATTAAAAATAGTGCAACCCAATCCCTTGAGGTAAAAAAAAATATTTTTTATTATTTTTAACTTCCACGAATGTCAAAATGTAAATCAATCCATTTCTATTAGTTCCAAAGTAAATAACGTCTATGTCAACGTATGCGTTTAATAAATAATAAACTCAATTTGAGTCAAATTCAATACATTTTCTTGATTTAAATATTTTAACCCCATCGTTTTAAATAAAACGATATATTGAGCAGTGGCGACTATAGAATATAGAAATAATTAAAAATAACTCAAATTGGGTACATAGTATGTATTTAACAGTACGAGAGGATGTATCACTCTCGGTTGCGATCGATACGATTACATTTTATAATCCGCGGTATCTCAACTGATGCTTACGTGAATATGAAACAAACGCAGCATCATTCTCGTAGGTAAAGTCGATATAAAAACAGGACTTCGTTGCATATTTAAGGTACAGATATATGCCATATGCTTCTCGTATCTCGCATTTGCATACACACACATACACACGCGCGCATTACGTACTGCTATTAAATGAATAAAACGTAGAAGCAGACAGTTCAAAACAAGGAGAACGGCCATTCTTGAATATCATGGTGTTTGCACGAGAATTTTGAGTCCTTCATATCTTTCAATAATACGAGTGGAAAAGTAAAACCACGTCGTAAACGTAAAAGCATGGGAGCAAACGGGCGTGCTCCTCTCGCGGCAACGAGATCGACGGTAGCAAAAGCCCAGCTTTACGCTGTCGGGAGGGGTTAAGAGCAAGAATAAACGTCGTTGAGGCCTGAACATGGTTGCATAGTGCAACGTAAACGCAGTCATTGAACAGCGTCCTGAGGCGATGATCTATACTACACGGAAGCAATAACTAAAAAATTCGCATTTTTCCGTCACCGTATCATTGAGTCGTTAACCCCTCTGGCATATATACCGTTATATTAGCGCGCTCTAGTTTCTCCGTACTCTTTTCCGATTTCTTCATCTTTTTATAAGCGGTAAAGAACCAGAGGAGACTTGATCGAATTGAATTAAATTTGAAAAACTTAATGTGAAATTGATTCTGCCGAGAGTTAAATTCGATGCAATTTTGATTAATGGATGCTTTTTAATTTTAGACATTAATAATTTAACAAATATCTCATGTTAAATCATATCTGTTTAATATTCTGATTAAGATTATGTCGTGATCTCTTGAAATAAATAATATTTAACGATTTGAAAAACATTAATTATAAAACTTAATTTGGTATTTTTAATAATTTTAAATTAAGAAGCGCCATAACGGTCAGAACGTTAAGATGTTGAACTATTGTAAATTCATTTAAATGAATTAATTTTAGAAATGATAAATGCGTGCCGATATGGTTGTCGGACTTTCAACGCAATCAAATCTGAAAATATTAATAATCCCCCCAAATTTCCCAACTTAAAACTTTGGTATTTTTATTTTTATAAATTATTTTATCATGATTTAGTATATGTATCTCTTGTATTTAATGGTATGCAAGATAAGAAATGAGATTATATCATTGTAATTTAATTAGATTTGAAAAATATTAATTAATAAATCTTAATTTAATATTTTTGTTTTTATAAATTAAGATTGTCTCGTGATTTAGTTTAGCGCATATCTCTTATATTTAATAATATATGAGACAAGAAATAAGATTATATTGTTGTAATTTAACTAACAATTCTACATCTCTTAAATTTAATAACGTACGAGATTCAAAAAATATTAATTATTAAAATTTGATTTCCCATTTTATTATTCATTGAAGGAGAATGAAGTACGTATCGTTCTATGAGACACCCTGTATGTCTGCCAAGGTGTCTTTCATTTTTACGCTATCTTTCTCTTCCGGTTATCCTCGGAGTTTCTGGCAATACTGCGGAATAGCATTGCATTGCCAACCATTGGCGGCGATGCAGTAAACCGACCAAAAGATCAGCCTCTCGACGAAACCGCCTGGGCCAATTGAGTCGCGGATAATTTCATAAACAAACAATAGCTGTGCTGGCGGAAAATACGAAAAGCCAGAGACAGTCGTGCGGAGGTGAGAGCGCGTCCTGGATACCAAAGGCAGTACACTTCGTTCAAAAAGAAGAAAAAAAAAATTCACTCTACGTGGCCTTAACACTCGCTGAAAAAGATGTTTACTGTTACAATCGTGGACGACAAAGTTCAGGTCGGACGGTTAGAGTAAAGTTAAAATATTGTACATAAGAATATCTTTAGATACGCGATCACTTATTTACTTTTTGCATTCGAAAATGTAAATATAAGTTAAAAACATGAGAAGATAAAAATTGCGAATGTACGTTAATAATCAGTTAAATACATTCTGCTGATAAGTCAATTTTATTAAAATTAATTAATTACGAAAGTGGAAATACTTATTCTTGAAGCAATTTTAGAAATTTTAGTAAACTTATTGTTAATAAATATTCTAAGCACACAACACAATTTATAGGATTAATGATTGCATTTATATTATTAAGCACTAAGATGACTGAAAGTGGCATTTTTTTTTATTTGTGTTTAAAAACTTTTCATTCGATTTTCTCTTAATATTGTTTAATAAAATATTGTTTTTGAAGTCTTATGAAAATCATTCGCTGTAATTGAATTATAGCATTGTTTTAAGAATGCAAAATAGATTGCTTATTTTCCAAACAATCAGAGGAACTGAAGGAGTGAGCTGAACTTGTTCTCGATGTTGCTCGAACGGGTGGAGGAAAATATTGTCATAAACTCGAAGATGTCCTCGCAGATGAATCTATTTGTATATCTAGGTCACGAATAAACAAACGCGTAAAACGTAGCGGTATTTATAGTATCGAAGAATGACCAGTGCGCCGTCAATCCATTCACAATAACAGGATCGCTTTCCTCGTGCTTCGCAATTACGTACGCGTTGACCGTGCCGGCGAATATATCGACAGGCGATGACGCGTTTCGATTCGTTGGGACCAAAATAAACGATAAAAAAAAAAAACAAGCGTAATCGGTAACTTGTCGAGTACATTTAGCAGAATTCGCGAACGTTTTTTAAAGCACGTGCCAATAGTGTCTCGTATACAGGATTGTTTAAATCTTTTTCTGTCGTTTGAAAAGAGTATCATCCCTCGTTTATTGATTGAGGTAAATTTTATACGGTTATCCAAGTGAAAGATAGTTTCATGTGATTAGAGGACGATGCGATCGAGAACTCTGTATCACCCTGTGCATGCGATTCCGCACGCGAATTAATGCCGACCAACGGCGAAACAACCCTTCTCTCTCGCTTTCACCGTCGTTGCCCGCTGTCAGCTCACCCCGTAACTTTATTACGACCGTAATAAAGTTGTACGCCGCTAGGCTATCGTTCGTATTAAACCGCGCATCGCGGACGGAATCGATGGGCGCGCGATTTCCATCGGTCTCGCAGTGCGGCTCGCCTCGCTAATACGATTGTCGGCCGGGATTCAGATGAAATTGGAAGGTGTGGAAGATACGATCGCACGGTAATTACCGGGCAACACAGTGTCGCGCTCGTATCTGGCCCTTTATCCGAACGATCCCGGATAATTTGCCGTTAGAAAGAATCGAAAAACGCCGCCAGATAGCACAGTAATTATCGACCCCGAAACTTTCGTCGTTCGTATACGCGAACGTGCTTAAACAAATAGGTTTTCTATTCGAACGTAACTTTCAGAGCGCGGCACAGATAGAAGTAATGTGATTCTGGTTAGGATAAAATTAATTTTTGATCGAAGAGTTCGAGAGTAGGCTAGAACGATTTAATTAATTATATTTGTTATTTTTAACTGATTTGTGTTAATTTAACAATGGGTTAAACGTCACATATATTTGCTCGTGTTAATTATCATTTCGCATCGGACTCGAATCAGATTACTTCCTCGGCATCATCGTCTTTCGCCGAGAGAATCATACCGGCACTCTTTCATGGGTCATCTAGCGCTCTTAACTATGTTTCTTCGCCGTCGTTGGCGGAAAAGCCGGAGCGAACATGCTAAAAGGAAACTCCAAGAAAAGGGCGAAAGGTGAGTGAGGTAACCATAGGTCGCGGCGGTGTGTTAAGATCCTGGATGGTTGCACGAGCGTAAGTACCAGAGTTTTACGCATGTAGGTCAGAATTTACGCGAAATTTTCATACGCTAGTAAATATCCAGCGTGATGCCGCGTCATTACGTAATCCCCCTATTCTGCCTTAGCGGTTAATGCAGCTTTGTCGGTGCAACGTTGGTGGGGGAATTTAGTGGTTTCCTCTCGGTTTCCACCGAGTACTAGTGGCGACAGCAACGAATAAGTAAATTATTTTATCGCGTGATTTGGAGCACAATCGTGAATGTCAAAATTAAGAACACTGAAACAAAGAAGGAAAAAAAGTATATTTGTAGTATTGTATTACCTAAATAAAATAGAGTCCAAAAATGGTACTATGACATTATCTACTATAACTATTTGTCGCATTTATATTCATAAGCCGTAACGTCCTTATGATATTATAACTTTTACGTTCTGTATACAATGCTCTTGTTGTCTTCACCTCTATTATCTCAGATAGAATACAAAATCATAATAAGATTAAGATGATATTAAGTAGAAGTTATTTTAGGAAAAATAATAATGATCTCATTCGATACACTTTTGACGATAATTGTGTAATGAAATTTTATAATAATGATTTTTAAATGATATTTTAATTATAAAATCACTTAAAAATTATTGTCATATCAAGAAAATTTATTACAAAATTACCGTCAAAAGAGTATCGAATGGCATGATCATGATTTTTTCTAGAATGATTTTTACTTAATATTATCTTGATTTTATTACGATTTTATGTTGTAGGTACCTTCTGGAATATTAAGAAGTGTATAATGTTTTCGTTTTTTTTCGTTGCAATTTTTTTTACCAATATATTAATCTAAAGTGCCACGTGTCAGAATAACAGAGGAATATACGTTCTTATCAATGTCCCACTCAAACGATACTTTATCGACTTTATGAGCTTACGACGGATTGATACCTTGTCCAGGAGAATTGATATCTCGCTAGAAACTATTGCCCTGGACGACAGTAACTTCCGGAAGATTGATTCATGTCTCAGGAGGAAAGGTTCGGGCCGGGATGTAATTCTGGTGAATATAGATTTCAGTTCTATAGACACACGCGCAGACGACGATAGATTTTTCACAGCCTACGGCATTGATAAAATGATATTGGGAACACGAGAATATATAATATATATATTTTTTTTTTATCAGTAATTATATCGTATCATTAAATGACACATAATAAATTTAAATTTTTATTAACATTAAAAAATTTAATATTTTGACTAAATGTATTTTTCATTATGTCATTTCTGTTGCTACACATTTTCAGGTATCGTTTAACTGCCATTAACACTGAAATTACTATCACGATTCGCGCGTTTGATTTTCATGCGTTGTAGTAGTATTAAGCGTGAAATGCATCGTTCCGAAATCATTCGGGCTGCAAATTTATAGCGTGAAATATCGTGCAGGTGCAATTAACGCGCCATGTGAGTTTGTGTTGTAAATAGAACTGAAACTTATTATGTTAATTATCACATAGCATCACACGCATAAATTACTGGGCATACGAACAATTGACATGCGATGTTTCTGGTACCTCTAATATCGGTCGACCTTGCACATATATATGTAAGAGATATTCCTGTAACTTTACTTAAGCTACGGAAATATTCTCGTTAAAAAATGTACTTTGGCAGCCATCCATGTATCAATTATTATACGAATGACTGATGCGAAAAATTTCGATCGTATATCAATATCATGTAGTGACTTTGATATCTTTATTCACTGAAATACACCATGTCATCGGATTTCTGTCAAAGTTACGAGATCGTTGCCGAATCGACGACACCATATTTTATCATCACTGAATCTTTTATGCCGCATAAATCCGTTGTGTTATGCCGTTGATAATCTCATTATCGAACGAACGAGGTGTAGCAAAATTCGAAAGCCCATCACGAACCGTTCGATCGAAATAATCGCAGCGTGATTAATTAGCGACAGCCGACGTCCGAATTGACACGAGTACATTGTCGTATTCGCGACAATCGGGCACAGAAAAATGAGAAAAAAAAAACACACCCATCGACGGGGAGAGAGGGAGAGAGAGTCGTTAATGGCATCACTTCTGAACGACAAGTAACGTTGTTAACCGTAACGTCCGTTGCACCGAGGCCATTACAACGTGTGTGTGTATGTGTATGTGTGTGTATGTGTGTGTGTGTGTGTGTGTGTTAGCTGCCAGAGAAAGATTCAATTTCTGGACAATACGTCGGAATATCGGCGGCGTGCACCGTGGAAAAACCAATCGGGAAAAACTTGGGGCGGGGGAGACTTGTGTGAAGCACGCTGGGAATCTGCGTGAAGAATCCAGAATATCCGCGTAAATCGTAACGAATTAAATACGTGTGTTGTAAATTCAGGTCAAGTTGAGCGAAGCAAAAACCCGGTCGGAAGAGAGAATCTCTTTGTTCAACGTGGATATTATGTGCGATGTAAGTCAGTAGGGAATTACAATCAGCGGAAACTTGCCATAACACGTACGGTCACGTTCGGGAAAAAAAATATATAAAAACAGAAGGAAAAACGACCGATAAAATACACGGAACGAAGGCATTCATTCATTCATTCATTCGGAATCTTCCACATTCGTGCGCAGCTCTATTAAAAACGCAAATTTTACGAGCAACATGTTCTAGCGTTTGCAAAATAATGCACACTAAATATTCGCAATATACAGGACATTTCGGCTCTGTCGAAATCTTCTGTCACGCGCTCGTACGTTTTTAAAGATAAATAAGAAATTGATCTATTTCCTTTTTCAGTCCCGTTGAAGAGAATTATCATGTCCCTCTGTAATTTTACGCGGAAATTCAAAAGTTTTTACAACCGAGTTTAAATTGGAAAATTTTTGCAACAAAGAACCAGCGTTGCTTCTGGGTAGAATGGACTGGACAGATAATACTCGTACCAGCACTATACGTATTATAACCATCGATTTCATGCATTGATTGTGGATAAATAAAACTGTCGGCATGGATATAACTATAACATGATTTTTAAAATTACCAAGAGAAATAATCTAGCTATTTTTGATCAAAACAGATTTGAATGCTTAAATATTTCAGTGTGAAATTTTATATATAATATATCAAATATATAATATAAATATTATATATTTGGTATTATATAAAATTAATATATATATAGTATATAATATCAAACTCTACAAATCGCATGCCAAAATTTTTCATATTATTAATATTTTTTAAGATGTTTATTTTAATATTAAATTATTAAAATATGTTTCTAAGAGGTTTTTTTCTCTTAATTTATTTTTGTCGGTCTGATTTCGAATTATAATTGTTTAAAAATTATATTTTGATCAACAGAATCCGTATAAATGTAGATGTGATCACTTAGTTGCTACACGAATAAAAACTAAATAAATGATGCTCCCGAATGTGACGTCTTTAGATTGCAAAATGGATAGAAAATTCGCGTTCGCGCATTTTGTAATCCTCGTTGTTCATGGATCGTTATGCACCCTCTCGTATTGCACGATCAATTTGTCAGAGCAACGCGGTCTGATCGCATCTACGCGAACGAAATGGGGAGAGTCGAACACGCTTGACGGAATACAAAAAGAAACTACTATCCCTTGGCACACACAGCTCCGTTAAAATACAATCTCTAGGGCGGAAGTGAGAGCAGGAATCCATCCATCGCGACCTGAGCACCAACGACAAGACGCGTCATTGATCAAGTCGTGGGTTCTGCTATCATTTTTTTAAACGCTGCAACGTTCGTCGTTAAACTGACTCGAGGCAAAGTGCTATCGATAAACTTAGCTCGTTGATTATAGTCGTATATCACGTAATAAATAGGTACGCTTAACGCTTGAATTACGGCCATTTTCAATTTACTAAAAAACATTTTGTATAAATATCAAAGTCGTTCCTTTCTTAAAATTTTTGTATTGAACTTTTAACATATCCGAACACCCAAAAAAAATATTCTGCCAATAAGCGGGGAATTCCTCTTAGCATTTCCTCTAAGCAAAAAATCTTACATTAATCAGGTGCGTGTATTTATAACATATATTCATTTATAAAAATGAGGACACGTGAGCTATGATCAAAAATAAATTCCTCTATAGAAAATTCTATTATAATAACTCGAATAGCCTTTTGAAATAAGAGGATATACAAAATACTAGCGGCACGCTTATTTGTTAGAAGAAGTTTGTCATTTATCGTAGTATGCGTGCATGTCAGTACATGCAAGACATTCTTCTAGCATTGAGAGGATTGCAATCCTAAATCCTACTTTATGGTTATATGAAATTCCTTTAGTTTGTAGAATATCTTCTTGAGGTCATATATAAATGAAAAATCCTCTGACATTAAAACGAAACCGCTAAATGACAGAATACTTTTTTGGGATGTTTCATTATTATCAGTCTTATCTTTTGATGGTACGATTTAGGAAATTTGATGGATTTTATAAAAATATCGATTTAATCTTTACAATGGTTGCAAATATGTATATATACAGTGAATGTAAATTATTCTATAATAAATCTTCTTTTACAAAAATTTATAATAAAATTGAATGGTTGCGTTGTTATCAGCTACATAAGTTGATTAAAAATTAATGTCAGATTGATTTTTTAAAACGCCGCTAACGTCCATAAAACAAGACGTAAGGTTATTATATTTTTAGTTCAACATCTTAACGTTCAGACGTTATTGGCGCTTCTTAGTTTAAAGTAATGTATTTAACATAAGCGGTCTTCCAATCTTATTATTATATTTTTATCTATATTACTAATTTCTCATATATTTTATATTATTGTTACTATTGCCTATATTAATTAATAATATAAAATATTGATGAGGTATGATTTAGGCGACCAGTACATTCGGCAACTCTCCCCTACATAAATAAAAAAATCGTGATAGCGTTGCTATTTTTCAATGTATTTCATAGCAGAATTACAGAAAATATAAGCGTAAGTTTTGATCATTTGTCATATTTTAGAATATTATTAAAATTAAATTAATAGGATTAAAGTTAGCTTTACATTTTTTTAAAAGTTAAATAAATAAAAGTTTTAAAAATGCTCTAATTTCCTAAATCGCACCACAATCTAACCTTTTAAATCGCACGTTACCAAATATTTTTTCATTTCTTTCATTTTTATTCCATTTATTATCATGTAAAAATGTATTAATATAAATCTACGAAGTGTTTATTTTGTTTCACATAGAAACTCTCCTTAAATTACTTCTTGAAATTATCATGTGTTTCAGAAAGTATGAAAAATATATTCTTAAGTCTTTAACAGCATAATAAAATACAATTTTTCCTTTTCTTATGTAATTTTTAAATTTTTTGCATTATTATAATATTTTAAATGAGAAATATTGGTATGTTGCGATTTAGGTAACGAATGTTCTCGTTGCAAAAATCGCACCATATTGAAAAAAAATCTTCATTTTAAACATTGTAATAGCGTAACGAAATTATGAAAAAATTACATAAAGGGAAAAGAGTGCAGTTTATTGTGCTGTAAAAAACTTAAAAATATTCTTCAGAGTTATGAACCTTTAAATGAAAAGTGATGCGCTTTCGGCAACCTTAATTACCCTAACTTGGTATATGTTTAATAGGCATGAAAGCTTATCTTATGGAATTATACGTTATCTTTTTATTATTCAATCAGGGGTGAACCTAAAGATAAGCAAGACCTCCTTTTTTACGAAAAAAAAACTGATACATTATTGATTTTTTTAAGTTTGAAATTTTTTATGATAAATGGGATAAATCCGCAGTAAAAAAAGCTCTGTTTAACATTTTCGATAGAATAAGCTATTTTCGAGAAAAAAATTAATTAAAATTCATTTACTGTAAATTTACAAAGTCGTTTTATTTGATTGTCAGTTACAATAAACTAAAAAGCAAAAAATTAAACTCTAAAGCAAATGTTGAAAGTGACCACCTTGTTAACTGATAATCAAATAAAACAATTATATTCATTTGCATTCATTTACGAATTCTATTTTTTTTTTAAATGACTTATTCTATCGAAAGTATTAAAGAGAGCTTTTTTCTACGAATTTATATCATTTATTATAAAAAAATTTCAAACTTAAAAAATCAATGACGTACCAGTTTTTCTTCGTAAAAAAAGGAAGTCTTACTTATTCTTAGATCGGCCCCTGATTAAATTAAAAGCTAATATATGACAGTCTCAAAAAATAAGCTTTCATGCCCATTAAACATATGTCAAGTTATATTAAAATAACTCGAACGGTTTTTGAAATTTTTGGAAAAAATGAAATTTTATTTCCAACTTTGACATCTTGTATCTTTGAAATTAAGCCGTTTCCGACAAATCATTATATGAAGTTTTAGTCTTGAATTTATGTAAGCAATCACCCCTTAAAATCTTTTAGCGTATTTAGGATACACCTTGTATTCATAAATTTAGCTACGTGATAATGAGACATATCATGTAACTAAATACAAAATTTTGAAACAAAAATCTGTTAATCTGACTTGTGAAAACGATAAACTTTTTTTGTTAGAATTGATAGATAAACGGATTTCTCTTTCTCGTTGTCTCTGTTTTTTCCTTTCTTTCTTTCTTAAATATATTTCCAAACATTTCTCGCCATCAAAATATCATCTATCATTAATCTGAAAAGTCCAATATATCTATATTGCAGTTTATATGTTATCATGTTTTAAGCATACATCGCGAACACAGAAGAAAGTAGATTCAAACGAAAGTGGCACTCGGTCTTCATACATCATACATATTCTTGCTCTAGACAGAATGACAACACTTTTACCCTCTTCACGCTCGGCGCAGATATCGATTTGTATTTGTCCATAAGTTAATGCGGTGCAGCTTTGCGCATGTGAAATTGCATAACACTCGAGGGCCAGAATAACGACAAAAGCACCACACGGAGAGAGATCCGAGAAATCGAGGAAGGGTATAGTGCTTCGCTTTCGTGGCAACGTGCCACGTACCCGCCTCACGTTCTCTACCAAATTACGTAGCGAGGCACAAGCGGTATAAGCGCGCAACAGGAAGGCGTACCGAATCAGTACAAATAGCTTGATTCGCAGAATACTAGAATGGTATTCCAGACGGCGAGCAGTGGTAAGCGGCTCTTAATCAGAACCGATGTAACCACTCACCTATAATCAGAAGCTACACGCGACGTCGCCTCGATGCAATACACCCTCGATACAATATATGGAATGTAATCGAAGTTAGAAACAATTTCAAATTGAAGGTAGGAATAAAAGAAAAACTTATAAAATTTAACTCTTACACACACACACACACACACACACACACACACACACACACACACACACACATCACGTGCGCGATTAGGGCATTCGTGTCCTACATATTTCTTTTCTTTAAAATACTAGGAATATTTGGCTAAGTAACGGTTTCTACTTTTCTTTTTTTAAATACACAACTTTATAAATATTTTATAAAGATGTAAAATATATATATATATATATATACACATATACACGGAAAGGACGGTCGGTTTTGGTGAAATATTTTATTTAGCTAGATACAGAGATGGAAATAATTTTGTTGAACTATCAAAATAATTAATTATGCAGAACGCTCAAACTGGTTGTTAGAATGTCAAAAATATTGCAGCATTGCTCATATTTGAAATTCCTACAAAATTATTTTCGGATCTGTATCTAGCTAAATTCTTAAATATTTCTGCAAATCGTCCTTTCTGTGTAAGAATGGCACAATTCTAAGAATTAAAATAAGATAAATAGTAAGTTAAATTGAAATTAAAGTTAATCTTATATTTATGAATCTGGGCCATAATAACTTTTGGATACTTGTAAGAGTGATGAAAATTAACGGCATACGAACGATCCTCGTATAGTAAAAAACCGGAATATCATTGTGTGGACTAAGGATTAATATAGAATGTGAGGTATGAATAAACGCGCATCTTAATAAGGCGCATCTCTCCATCTAGCTGTGCCGCAATGTAAAATGCAAGATACTTTTCAACGAAGTTATTTCTATGACGCAATCGTTGGGAATCTAGATGAAAATTAAGACTCTTGGAGACACATTTTTTTATCTCTTCTTCACGCGACAGAGGAGAGAAATTGTCTCTCTCGTTTTTCGTTTTCCTCTCTTGAATCTCTCGACAGTGTACGCTTTCAATAATTCGCGACTTTGTCGAACACGCGATTCGTCGTGAATCTTTTACGTATGCACCGCTGGGAATGCGGCCGTCGCGGCGAAGTCAAACTACTCACGCCGAAGATCCACGAGTATTGCAACATCGCCGACCAGCGAAATTGCTAGCTTTCGGCGGGAACGAACGGTGGACGGGAACATAGCCGCATGAACCAGGAAGCGATTCGCGCGGTTTCACGTCACCGCGCGGTGGAAGTACATTTTATATTTAAACAGTTGCGGGGTATCACTCAGAGTGTTGCATTTTCGATGTACGATTGTCCCGCGGTCGAAGTTACACGTCGACTTGGTCAAATAGAATCCTATAACCGATTCTAAAGGTGACGTCTTGCGGGAATGTAACGTTTTTCCGAGGAATGCGGATAAAGGCTTTCGCTGCCTTTTTCTTCCTTTAATCCTCTCGAAGTTAAAAGCACGAGGTCGCCGCGACCACGGCGCGTGTCAATTCGCTCGCGTGTCAATAACAGCCGGTACAATTTAGTAAACGTCAGATTTCACGCTATCGCGATAGTGAACTTATCGATCGGACATATCTTAAAAGTTAATGTCTGTCAGCAGCGTGTAAGAATTTTAAAATTTTTTTTTATAGTAAGATCCGAGTCGAAATTTTAGTCCTACTTTGAATCTCTTTTAATCTCAATTAAACCTTATAAACCTGTTTTGATACTTGTACAATCAAACAGAGCCTCTTTTAATATTACTTAATCTACAGCTTCTATTTAGAAAACTTCTTTTGAACCTAAAAATAGGAAATCTTGCAACAACTGCCATTTACAGGCTCAACGTAGGCGCTCAATTCATTAGATTAGAACCTATTATACTGTATGCGCCAAAAAAATGCGACTCTCTTTTAATCACTATTATGTTTGCTGAGTGTGACACAGTAACGCAGTGATTGCAATTAAAGGAAATTATATCGAATAAATATTTGGTAGAAGGACAAAATATTTGTATTATAATCAAATTTGCCCCCGTCCACTCACTTTATTTAACTAAACCGACAACTGAAGTGTTGTGTTAGTTGTGTTGAGTTAGTTATGAGAGTCGCATTTTTTTTGGCGCATACTGTAAATCTCTAGAATCTACATACGTCCTAAAACTAAGATTCAAAGTAGGAGTAAAATTTTGACTCGGGGAGATAATACCTAAAATGGGACGCTTTAGAATACACTTTAGGACAAATGAAAAAATTAACGAGAGGATTCATACACTGGTATACGTCAATTGAGATTAAAACTGTTAGTGCGATCCGTTAAATTGCTGATGAATTCCCAACGATGGTACTCCACATGTCCCGCGCAAAATGCACATGCACGAAACAAATGCATGGGACGTTATTTGGCCGGACGCATTCGCAACGGAAATCGCCGCTTGCGAAAAAATCAGTAGTGTACTCGATGAAATGTGTGTGTATGTGAGAGAGAGCGAGAAAGAGAGAGAGAGAGAGAGAGAGAGAGAGACGCGAGATGAGAGATATCAAAAAGAAGAAAGAATAAAAAAACGTTCGTATCTCCGTGAGTCGGCTCTCAATCTCCGATGCGACGGCGTTGTCCATCGCTCTGCACCGATCCTCTTTCCACTGGTGGATTTATGGAGAACGATGCATTACGTAAATTGCGAACGCGCCGCAGGCGATAGGGGGAAGAGTAACAACAGCGGGTTCCGTCGTGTCCGAATCGTGTTGCGGCAATCGAAACGTCATGTGGCTGGCTGACCAACCGGCCGAACGGCCACGACGTTCCGTTGGACCTACGTCGAAGATAACGCATTCGGTCCAATATCATCGAATGACATACCGGTGGTCACCGCCAGGTGCGTTTCCTCGGTAGGGTGCTTGTAATTTTGTAATCGAAAGGAGCGGAGATATTTCGAGAATCGACGGTGTTACGATGACGTTGTGATCGTTGGGTATCTCCTCACAAAAAACCCTCCAATATTCTGTTCTAGAAATTAATCTTTCGATACCACTCTCAGTCTAGTGTATCCGAATTTGTTTTTACTTTACACTGTTACAGATATCAAAGGAGCAATGGTAATCCAATCTCTTGAATTAATGACATTTTGTTGTGTTTAATTTCCATGTGTTTCATAATGTAAATCAATCTATTTGTGTAGTTAGTTTCACAGTAAACAACGTCCGTATTAACGTGCATTTAGTAAATAATAGACTAAAGGTACATTTTCACGCTGACACTCGACGTTCATTTTTAGCATAAAAACAGGTCACATGATCAAAATTGGCCTTTAATGTTCGTTAATTTTGACCACGTGGCCTATTTTGGCGCATCGTGCGTCAGCATGAGATTATACTTTAAATTCGAGTTAAATACATTTTCTCGAATTAAATTGTTAAACTCCATCGCTTTAGTTATATTAATGACATCAACAGCGTAGGCTATAACTTTTTTGTTAATAAAGATGCATACATTTGCTTGTTACCGTTATGTTCCTTAATATTTAGCATTTTGATTGAAAACAAATTTGTTATAATCTGTGCATTTTTTGTACACAATATCCAGTGTGTTGCATCTGTAACAATACGTGTAGTGGGACCGAAGGGTTAAAACGGAAGAATGATACCACACATGTCGTGTTTTCGTAACAGTTTGATTATAATCGGCACATCTGTAATTTGCACATCACAATTGAGGGTTCGACTAGGATTTCATGGCTTTAAGCGGATTTCTCTGCACAGGTTTGAAAAACGCTCAAACAAAACTAGCGCGCGACTATTCGGAGCATGTCGAACTGTAGTAACCGAGAAAAAAAAATGAAAAGAGGTGCGGAATTAGTTAGGTAGCGAACACAGACGAACACGGCGACACTTTTTTTTCGAGCGGGAATTTTCGGCAGCGAGCTAAATTTGAAGAGCGATCTTAATTTCGCGAGTGTTCGTACCACGATTCGCGTAACAGCGCGATCGACCGCTCTGTATAATCCCGATTTCATAACCGTCATTATTTTCGAAGTAACTTCGAACGCGCAAGCGGTGCACTTTGCGGCCGTACGCGCTGGACAATCGCGTGTATGCACGCGTGTGTTCAATGAGAACGAATAATGCCCCACGCCACGATAAAACGTGACTGTCGATGACGATATCGGTTACGGGCAAACAGCCGTTCGAGCAAATATTTCGCAATGACGACCCCCCCCCCCCATATCGCCCCCTTTCCGCCCCGTATTATTAGCTGGGATTTCAGGATGGTCTTAATTACGTTTCACCGGTCGATGCGAACGTGGCAAATGGCCCATTAAGCTGCGCGCGACCGCGTCTGTATAAATTGAAAATCATAAATCGTCGATCAACCGCGAGCTCGACCGCGAATGATAATTGGTCTTGTGCCTGCACCAGCTGAAAGAAAGTTGGGACAGCCGTTTTGGATTACCGAAGTTGGGATAGCGTGCGTCAAAAATATTTTTCACACCGGTCATTTGCGCCTGCGAACTTCGAGATTGCCTGATACGTTCGAGCGTTTCCAGCTATTGTGGCTGCGCTTCGTCACACCCCGCAAATTGGACCATGCTCTTAATCGCATTTCAATAACCAGTACACGACCAGAATAGTAAATGACGATCTGCAAGTGTCTCGTGACAACTAGAGAGAGAGATTTTCGACCTCGATTGCTATAATTCTAGTATATTCTTACTAATATAGTCCGCGGCTGTGAATACATAAAGTAAATCTTAAATAGATTGATTTCAATGGAGAATCAGGGATTACGAAAATACGCATGTACATTGTCAAATATCAAAAGAGTATAATGGTACCCAATCTTTTGAGGAGAATAACATTTTGTCATTTTTAACTTCCATGTGTGTCAGTCAATCCATTTCTGCGATTCGTTTCAACGTAAACAACGTCCAAATTAATGCATTTAATTATGCTTAGTAAGTAATAAATTAGATTTGAGTCAAATTTAATACATTTTCTTAAGTTAAATTAATTCCGTTATTTTAATTAAAAATGAACGATATGTTGAGTAATACCGACTTATAGAAATGATTAAAAATAACTCAAATGAGATATAATTTATTCTAATGAATTATAAATTTAACAAGTGTAAGATTGGGAGTTACGAAAAGTACTATTTTTTGTCAAAAGAGAATTGATGACTATTTTCTACAAAAAATATGTTTTTCATCTCTTCTTTTACACTGTCAAATTCAAAATACTAAATTATACTCAATCTACGTTATTTCAAATCATTTCTATAAATCACTACTGTTTCAGCTCTACTAATATGGATGTTGTTTACTTTAAAATTAATTCAATCACAGAAATGAATTGCTTTATTTTGACGCACACGAAAGTTAAAAATAACAAAATGTTGTTTAAAGCAAAGAATTGGTTTACCATTGCATCTTTAATACCAATCTTAATAAATTATTTAGCAGCATAGTGTCGAAAACATAACAAATAAAACCGAAATAACGATTATAGATTAAATATTTTGGCACCCTCGAATATTAAACAGACTTTCTTAATGAAAATTTAAATCGAGATATGTGTGCGTACTGATTTATTTAACACTCTAAACTAAGAGATTTTGGCAAATTTTCAAAGAGAGTGTTCTCTTCGAGCTTAGTTACAGAGAGTATTTAAAGTTAGAATTACAAAAGCTGCGAGAAAATATGACGTTCAGTTCAAATTGTTACCGAGAAAATATCGTTTCTCAAATTAATCAAGCAATTCATTCTTGAAATCTCATCTAAACTTTACAGAATATCGCGTCGATTAATATTTAAAGCGTTAAAATGGGTGACAATGGTACGGACCGAATATTTCGTGCTCTCGGATTTTGGAATTGATCTTATCTTAAATTTATGAAAGTTTTGTTCCCTAATGAATCTCTCCGTCGCGCGCAATATGACGTCAATCAGCTCCTCATTATAGAATCTGACGAAATTCTGTATGAAAACCCTACGAAATCATATCGAAAACATAAAGGATGTGGAACTAGGGCAATAATAATACGATCTGGATATTGGCACTCTTTGGGCGATCCATTTTGTACGCGAATGTCCGTGTTATCGAGCAGCAGGCGCGCCAGTTCCGTGCGACTCGATTGGAGCGATATGCGTCGGGCGAGGCGTGAAAAGGAAGAAGGAAGGACAAGAAAGGAGCAGGGGCAGAAAGAGAGCTAAGGGGGTGAGATAAAGTGGTCCGTAGAGAATGCCGAATCCACGGGAAATATCGAAGAAATCCTCGGTGCCGGAAGGACCTTTGGCAAAAGAAATTGAAATAGTTTCGTAACGGCTTCTTAGGGTGAAATCAAGTGGTTGGATAGGATCGTTACGAGATAAAGAGGAAAGGATCGATTCCTTTGTGCGGACCTCTTGTGCGAAAGGACTGCTCATCTTTCGCGCCGTCGTAATATCGTGATTGGTCGCGTGAAACGTTTCCGTGCTCTTCCCCGTTCTTCTTTTCTATTTCTTTCGGTGGCTATCGATCGCGGCGCAAAGCCGCCCACGTTCCGACTGCATTTCATTAATTTTTTTCCCCTTGCCACCCTCGTCGTACCTGCGTTTCCGCGCATTTCATTCATTCTAAACAGGACACGCGATTGTCATAGAAAAAAAGAAGACGCAAATAGAGGCAAGAAACAATACAGGTTTACGGAGAAGCGAATCGATTTCCCTGATTCTCTCTTTCTACGTGCATATGTGTACTGTATGTCAATTGGTGGCGACTCTTCGCAACGAACACCGGTGCTATTTATTTGCAAACCCATCAGATCTAACTGAAAGTTTTCCGAACAGGACGATCAACCTGAACCTGAACACTTTTTATCGATACCGTATTTCAGCCGGTTAGTAAAATTTAAATCAATATTTTGAGTTGAAGCAGAATTAATAGAAAAGAAACGTTTTTTACATTATAATATTTCGAATAAAATTCTAATTGAATAAAAATTTAACAATGTTATCTTCCACAAATTTATACATATATATCAGTTTTTAATATAAATAGTAGTTAAACGATTAAGAAAATATTACTGGATTTTATATGTCCATTTCACTTCAATTCGGCCAGAAACCGCGAAGTTTCATACACACAAATGGATGACGAAAAGAAGCACGGCGGGCCTACAACGCGAATTTATTCAGCGAATGCAGACGAAACGCATAAAAAGCTAAGTAAAGATTTGAGAGAAGAGTAGCAACAGTGTGCAAGCGAGCGGAAAAGAATACTGAAGCAGAGAATACTAACCTTGAGGCGAATTCTCTTTCTCCCTTTTTCATCAAAAAAAGCAAGACTAATACCGGCCCCTATGTTTTTTGCTGCTTTTAATCTACAAATGCGTCGTGGTTTGAGTCAGACTGTTACTTTGGTTCGAAGATTCTCGGTGCAGGAATATGTCTGCCGTATATGAGCAAACACAGGTGTGCTCAGAATTCTGTAATCTTTGCTTTAATTCATTTAGCAGAATAATTACTCTTAATACGTTGTATTTGAGTTTATTTGAAAAAAAAGACGTTAATAATAATACATATGGTTTTAATCCCAGACTATATGTATATTGAATGACGTTTGGTTTTTGTGGTGCGATCACTTTAATTACACTGAACCACATTTTTCAATTTTTAGCGCATAGGTAGATCGTTATTTTTTTAAAATATTGTATACCAAAAATAATATTTCGTATATACAGGGGTTTGAAAAAAAAAATAATCGTATTTTTCTATATAATACGTATATAAACTTTTCTCTATACATTTTTTATTCTCTATTGTGTCTATTGATTCAGGAATAAATCCTCCGACATACGTTATTCGTGAAATATACTCCTAAACATTGGAGACCTGTGTTTTCGCTTGATTAGCGTCAAGTTAGGATATAAATCTCTTCATAAATCTGTCACATTCGGCGAACGCGTGGCAAGCCCTGACATTTCGGTCGTCGTCGCGGGGGTAGAATTTATTCGGGAGTTCTTATCCTTCGAGTGAGCCCCGTGACTCTTCTCCAAATTGTATTTTTACGTTACGAACTTTTATCGCCAGCCCAGAGTTCCGCGCTTCGTCGTCCGACGTGTATTCCAGACGTAACTAATGGCAGATCGTCGTATCGGCAGGAGAGCCGTGCCAATCCTAAACGGGATACCGATAAAAATCCTATACGTTTATATCGACGTATCTTCGTGGAGTAGCTGGACGCAGGATATCGGATTTAGTACGGTCAACTTGTTTCTCTCGCCCTTCTTCTCCTCTCTTCTCCTCTCGGTTTGAAACTTATTCCTCCGAGCGGCATTTAATTGGAGCACGACCGAAAATTCGGATAGTCGCCATACGAGAGAATATATCCGTCTCTATTACGGGATTAAACTATAAAGGTGGGCAGCAAAACGCGCCATTATATCGAAGCTAATATAACGTGGATTCTTTAAGCCTGATAAAACGTGCAATTAACCGACTATTATAAGCCGATCCGATATACCGCGCGCGCGCGCATGTTGAATGTGAATTTTAATTAGCGTAGTTTCCTCAATGTAGGTCGAGGACTAGATTAGATATCGAGAAGGAAAATTAATATTATGTTTCCGATTGATTATGAATTTTTTATGCTCTAAGACTATTTTACGGTTATTTTACGTTATTCATCATCGTGAAACTCGAGATTATTTGAGAAAATTGCACGTTGAATTTTGCGATGACATCTCCTGGATGATCCCAGACTATCCTCAGATATGGCCGATGTCGTGGCAGCTGGGATGCTCTTGCACGTCTTCTTTCTAAGGCGTTAAGAGATTAACCATGCGCGTAGTAATACGATAAGCGCCAAATTTAATCCAACGAGAGCGACCGTCCGCACGAATTACCGCACCGACTAAAAGGAAAAAAAACGTACGCGCGGACTGCGACAATCGTTTGGAGATTTCGTAGTGAGAAAATTAGTTTTTCTTAATTGAACGAGGGATATCCACGTTCGATCCCGCGTAATTGGAATCGTAAACCGTCGTCGTTCTCTGATGAGAGAATGAGAAAGAGAGAGGGAGAGGGAGAAAAAGGTATGTTAACCGTTACTTCTCGATGACTCTCGCGCGCTGGCAATGATTATCGCGAATGGATTTAATCGGAGATTAGAATTTCGGAATACCCGGTGGAAATTTTTGCGGTTGTATCAAACATATTCAGAATCGGCGAAGAACCGGACGAAAACGATGTACATTTTCTTGCTGTTCGTCTCGCTTCGATAAACACTGAACTATCGCATTATATACAAAGCTCTCTCGGAGTAGGAGAAAAGGGGAAAATTTAAAGGCTGTTTTTTTTTTTCGAGAAAATTATATCTAAGATTTTGCAAAAGTTCTCTAACAAGAATGAATGCAATCGTCTGCCTTTGTAAATCCCTCGCCTGTTCTTTTATTTTATAAGCAGCCAGCGTAATAATTCTTTCCGTACTGTGTTGTACGAAAATTTCCTTAAGCTTTCTCACCACGAGACGGCGTTGTGTGTTTTAATTCAGCCCGGTGCCTGCCTTCTTCTCCTAGACGTCTCATAAGCCGCGGGTCGGAAAATTCCCAAACGATAACTCGTTTTCCGTAAACCCGCGTGAGCGTATCCGCCGGATGTGGGATGAGGCTAGGCGAAGGTGCGCCAGCTTCGCCTCGCGTAAATTTACGCGCGCGTACGTGCGTGTACGCATCGCGCGGATAGACGAGAAGCAGAGAAAGAGAGAGGAGGAAAGGGGAATAAACTACGCGCAACCGTGACTGCATGACACGCGAGCTCCGGTTTTCATCTCTCGTTGCGAAAAGACGACGCCGCCGCCGCCGTCGAGTCTCACGTGCGAGCCAGCGGTTTTTCACGGAAATCTAGTTAGATTCGCCGGGGCGGTAGATCCATTCCGTGAGTGATTTAAGTAGTGACCGGGTAGTCAATGCGTTTACCCTCCCTCTCTCTCTCTCTCTTGCGCACGAGAGAAATGCACAGGGGTGCATCATGAGGTCTTCCCTCCCCGCACCGTTGCAGTCCGATGCAGGGTGAGAGTACGAAAATATCCGGCTGGCCGTCGGCCAACTAGCCAGTTTTCCGCCCATCGTTTCGCTCGCGGGCCTCCTCGCACGTACCGTCAGGTATTTATGGATCGCCATTCGCGGATTTATTGGTATCGGGCGTATTTTACGCGATACCTCGGCTCGTATAGTTCGCGCCCTAATAATATGCCGGCTGCGGCGCAGCGTACGCGCACCCTGCTGCCATCGATGGTATCGTTCGTCTCGGCCGCAAATATTTACGGCGTTACACCTTGAAAAATCGCGCACGGCTTGCGC
>NW_017257506.1:38405-91941 GCF_001594055.1 Mycetomoellerius zeteki
TCCCTCTTTCTGCCGAATTCACTTGCGCGAGCGTCTTTCTCGCCCTTTCGCCTTCACGTCAGTCGTTTATTTCTTTATCGCTGTGATGCTACCATTTCTATTACGATATAAGTGATACTGTTCCTTGCAACTTCAGCGAATTCTTTGATTAGGTACTTAATACACGTACAAGACACCGTTCTTTGTGACATATATGATTCTTTTATCAGAGTTGCCACAAAACTGGACATCAGGGAAATCAGAGAATTGTCAGGAAAATTGAAAACAGTCAGGGAAATCAGAAAAATGTCAACCTCGTTTTTCAATTATTAAATTGTGGTTACTATTTATAATAGTTTTATTATACTATATCGAAAAATTATAAAACAACGCCCAGGGAATTTTTACTTTCCTGTGTTTAAAAAAGGATTTAAAAAATGAACATTCTTCTTAGTTATTTTTTCTGTAACATTACCAGTTTTCAAGCGTATGTTTTTAGATACAGAATACTACGTTTTTATTATATTTTTTAAAGTAAAATTTATATAAGAGTAACCAATTTCAGGCAAAATAAACGTTGATATTTGATATTTCTTTTTTTAAATAACAGAATAGAGAATCTTTATTATCTTCGGCAATACAAGCCAAAAAGGGAATTTTGTTCAAACATTATTCAAACTTCACGTTGATATTTAGACGGTATTTATTCTTTCTAGTTCAGCGTGCCATTACATTCGTACATAAAAAGATTTGATGATGCCCGATTGAAATCCTATTTTTGTAACGTCGAAATGATAACTTTAATTTCCCTCAATCAAAATTGTGTATCCTTGTCCCTTTTAGTGATACCGTCAAATATTAATAGAGACATTAAACATGTTCATAAATGAATACGTGAAATGGTGTTTGTATATAGATGTCATCGCACTATTAAATTCCAGAATCAATATTACGGTTAAAATATTAAATGTTTTCTGATAATAGTTTCTGATAATTTGTCAAGTAATTACTTAAAAATATTAAATATTAAACGTTTCTGATAATAATTTCCGATAATTTGTGAAGTAATTACTTCACAAATTATCAGAAACTATTATCAGAAACATTTAATATTTAATGTTTTTAACTTAAGTTAAAAATATCATGATACATACCTTATGTATTTTTTTTTATCATTTTAAAAATTACAAAAATTATTTTATTAAACAATATTTATTAAAAAATTTATATAAATAATGTGTAAAAAGTTTTTGCCAAGTTAGAAGCTTTCGAAATCACTGCAGCGTAAGGTTTAGTTAAATGGTTCGGAAAAGCTCGTAAAATAGGTTCTTTCCAAGAATGAATAAGAATTATTAACTGCGGAACTTCTGTAAAAGGCAGAAAATAAAAAAATCGGTAACTTGGTGCCCGTCTGATATAATGAAAGGGAAGAAAATTGCCGAGATCTCTATCCATATAGGGATCGCCTTGCGACTCGCAAATATTTGATGGAAAGGCTCTCTCATCCAAACTGGTGGAAGGTGATTGCGGTTAGCCAGTTACATCGGAAATTCAATCGTTGTGTGCCAGTGAGCAAACGCCGCGAGACTCGCAAATCCCTCGCGGCTTCGCTCCAAGGAAACTCGCTCGGAAAGCTGGTGGGATATAGGAAGGGAAGAACAAAGTAGGAAGAAACAAACGAACTCCTGGCACAAACTATTCACATCGTCCTCGTCGTCGTCTTCCTCGTCCTCGTCGTCATTATTGCCATCGTTCACATCGTACAAATAAGCTCCCTTTCCATTAATTCTAAAATTTATAGCGCCGTTTCATATCTGAAATTTACGTTACCCGAGAAATTTATCGATCGCAATTAATATGTGTGAAACGCGAACTTGACTTGGAATGAAAATTGGCATTGACGGATCCACAGGGAGAGCCATTGGTGACAATAGCTACCCCTTAAAGTCTCCTCTTTTTTTAAAAATATTTATACAAAATGTTATATATTTTTAATATTTCTGAAATATTAAAAATCACAATTTTAATTTCAAAAATATTTTTTAATTTAAGAAACTCTTAAAAACCTTGACAAATTAACCTTTAACCTTTGACAAATTTCTGGATCCGCCAATGAAAAATGCCAATCTTTGTCTGTCCTGTCGTCGTCGAAAAGTAAATAAAAAGAAAAAAAAACGTGCAAAGAGAGCAACGTTCCCGGAATTCTCTCATTTTCTTCATTTTTTTCGCGTTCTCCCGTCCCGTCGCTTTCAGCGACTGTGAAAGGGCCGAGTCACGAGCGGGGCTCGCGGGCGAAGGAGGCGGTCGCGGGTGCGCGAGGCGTATCACGCGATTCCGCAATCATACCGGGTAGAGTAACATGCACTCGCGTCCTTATCGCGGCCCGCAAAGTGAAATTATTCGACGCGAGCCTCTGTTTCTGATACGCGGGTCCGGCGAGGCGCACTTTTGCGCGACGCGTTTGGCACACGTTAAGGGGTCGCGAGGGGGTTTCGGATAACGCGTCTCGTGGATAAAAGGCACCCGGGTACAGGGTCGGAAATAAATTTTTTACATGTGGAGCGGTCAACGGGTGGGGGATCGATTAGAGATAAATTTAAATAATAAATTTATCTTGACTTCGCAGTAAGAAACTACACTGTAAAAAATAAAATGTTAATTTTAACTTACAGACATTTAGTGGACTTTCTGAGACATGCAAAAATGTTAAAATTAACATTTTTGTGTTAATTTTAACATTTTTTTTTACAGAAGTTAAAATTACAAATTTTTTATAGAAGTTAAAATTAACATTTTATTTTTTACAATGTACACTCTAAAAATAGTCGGTGTGGATTTAAAACCACTGGGGTTTATATCAATGTGTGGATTTAAAATCCATATTGATGTTAATTTAACATCAATATAGTGAGAATTATATAGATATCACATGCTGATAAATTCAGACTGCTATTTTTTACAGTGTAGGCATTGTATGACATACACACGAAGCAGGTCAGAACGTCTGTCAGGTTCACACGTCTGTCTCCACTCCCCTTTGATACATTTGATTGGTTACCCAGAGGATCGAAAGGAGATTCCGCCAAGAGTCAATCAGAGCGTATAGAATTATTCATTAAGATATCGCTAATAAAATATCCAATAAATTACTCGTTAAAAATTTAAATTAGACGTAGCTTGACATGTGTGGATATATTCAATACATGCCAAATTTATATGTGTGGAGTATTCCAACTACTCCACACACACAAATCGCCGGCTTTGCTCGAATACACGTTTATTGTCGCATTTAGCAAAGTGAAGCATTGTTAATCGATTATTGTCTTCGCAAGAAAAATGGGCTAACAACGAACGAGGCTATCCTTGAACGCGAAAGCGTGATCTGGCAATCGAGGTTAATTAACGGGCCGCTAATCTCTCTTTAGATTTTACAAGACTACTTGTGCTATATATGTAGAGATATAATTTGGTTAACCATGATTAGCACTAATAAATGGTGATTAAGTTCAAGAGGATTACACGAATCGTTAAACGCGAAAAGGTATTTGTGTCGCCGTGGAATTGCTGTGAAATTCAGAGTAATCCGAATGTAAAATGTATAACCATAAAAAGTTTTTCGAAAACAAATTTTCATTTACAGAATTTTATTTTTCAATGGTTATTCACACAAACGTAATTCAATTACGGATAATCAATAACTATGAAAATTTGCAAATTGTGGCGTATGCAATCTAGTACAACCGAATAAATATAAGAGCTCTTTGTATGTATATACAATACTGTCTGTCGTTTGATTAATAACAATTGTAGAATAATAAATTCTATAATCGTTATTAATCAAACGACCATGCAGAATGTATTCGTCGTTCCAATTGCTTAGCAGCGTAACCGCTTAATAATGACGAGCCCGGTTCATCTTCGGCTAAAATTATCGTATCTAATAATAAACGGCCGACTTTCGCGAAAGTGGCGAATTTCGCGTTACAGACCGAAATTGATTTTTATGTTCGTGAGCCGGGCTGAGATCGGGGAGTGCTCGGCCAGCCCGATCGTGTCGGTATTTCTTAACGAGGGTATACTTTTTCAGTCATTAGCCGATCGCAATCGCGCTAACCATTGTGATTACGCGACGACGTTGGTGCACGGTACGTCGTTGGAGGCTCACGTGCCTAAATGGCCCCGGCCGCGAGGTTTCGTTGTAACGATCATGCGGCGGGGGGATATGTAGGGGCTAAAGACCGTCGTTACACCCCAGCTGGTGAGAACACAGTCGGCGTGTCGAGGGCGTGGAGCCAGACGAGGAAAGAAAGCGCCGCGTGTTCCCCGCGAGACGTGCCGATGCAGGCGAGATCGCTCGGCGCTGTCGAACCGAAGCGATTCCCGCTGTCCGATCGCGAGAGACCGACGGGAGTACCTGCCAATTACGGTAGTGTAATTAATAGAGATTACCGGTCATCGAGAAACGCGTTCGATGGAAACGCGAGCCTTCACCGTTTCAGCGGTCGAGCCGAGGTATCGCGCTAGATTACGCGCTATCACGTCCCTTGTTCGCTCGGACGGCCGATAAGCCTCGCGAAATACTGGGTGTACACGATATGAGAAATTTTAAAATCACTCGCGGCCGGAAATCCGATGAAAGTCGACGATTAAAGCGTGTTTTTTCTTAAGCGTATACCCACGAGAGGTCAACGCGGTGAAAAGAAAATGCGAAAGAGGAAAAAAAGGGGCGATGGATAAAGCAACAATTTGTTAACTCTTTGTTACTCGCGTGAGAGTGTCCAAGACATTTCGATCTTGTAAATTCACTAATGTATGAATGCAATTTATGTACATTATATTTAACGCAAATCGTTTCACAATTAAAAAAACTTCGCATTTATCTTTATCTAAAGGATGTATAGAATATTATCAATCTTTATTAATATCTTTAGTAAGCAGGTGATCTATTTTTAAAACTTTATAGCTTTTGAATCGTAAGTAAAATTTGTCATAATTCGTTATTTCATTGTATTTCTCGCCTCAAAAAATATGACACTGTTTCAGCGTCATTATAGCGATTTTTCTGTAAAAGTTAATTGTAAATCATCAAAGAGAAAACAATGAAAATTGAAATATAAGGGTGGAATGTAAATGATAACAATGTAAATTATCAAAGAGAAAACAATGAAAATTGAGATATAATGTTGAAATGTCAGAATTGTGCTCGCAAGTAATTACGTTAAAAAAAACAAATAATATAGAATTATATATAACTATAACAGAGGAGAGATAGAAAGAGAGAGAAAGAGTATGACGGTCTTTTCAATGCCTTTCTCGAGCATTCAGATATCCAACGATGGACAAACGGTATCATCTGGCGAATAGGCAAATTCAATCGGTCTATAAATCATCAGGATATTGCTATCGACATCGGCTGCCACATCGTCGTACTCAAATGTCATCCAACTAAACACAAGCGTCGAATATCAAGAATTAGGCTAATGTATCAGCACACGCTATTATTTAACAGAGATATTCGCGGTTATATTGCAGGAAATAAAGATTGATGTAGCAAATATTGTTTTTGTCATATCGTGACTGTACATTTTTTTATAAAACATATTGCTGTGAATAAAAATTAAAATTCGCCTGATTCTTTGTCCCTGCATGCAGTCATTTTACGTTGAATATCGTTTAGTAAAAAGGAAAATATGTGAAATATTTCAGCAAGGTACATTCCGACAATGGAAAACAAGAGTATGCTTCCTTGCTTCGCATACATATTCCAGGTGTAAGGAAAGTACGGGAGTAACGAAATCAAAATAGATGGAACAAAAGTCGCGCTTATCGTGATATTTCGCGAGCGTGTAAGGAATACGTCGAAAATATGAACAATCTATTTGAAAATCGTTTACGACGTAGACGATTTAGAATATTGCTCGCGTACAGGGTAATCGAGGTTAATGAAAAAAACAAAGCGATCGCGAAACACGCGAACCACTCATTCGAGAGTATTCTCGTTTACATTCATAAAAGGCATGCAAAAGTATACAGAACAACGTGCCACTTAGACTGTTGTAACAAATACCCGGTGCGGACGCTGCTAAAGCGCATCGCTATTAATGTGGCGAGAAGATCGAATTCGAAGAAAAGACGAGGGGAAGAATTCGGTATAATTAGCAAAGTCGAATAACGAGAGGTGGTAAATATACATACAAATTGACTCTCTGCAGCTGGTGGATTCGCATCGTTTTGATCGCATTACGAACGGTGAACTGAACGATTGTACGCGGGTAAGTGCGCACGTGTTCGCGCGGTTTGAATTTTGTTTATCAGTACAAGATCGTACCATTAAAACGTGAGGAACGGTGAATGTCAGATGCTATGTAATATTAATCGAAACGGTAACGCACGGTGCGAGCGCGCACTCGCTTAAGTGCGGCGGATCCGAATCCACCCCGGTTTTCCACCAAACAGGTGGAGAAGAAACGCGTCGTTAAAATTCAATTCCACCATGAGCATTAGGCTGAACGAGTTAAACGCGCACACGTTCGAGCCCCGAAGAACGTTGTTCCCGCGCGTGACTGGTAGTAAGGTCAGCGACTTTTGCCGTATGAGAAGTTAGAGCTCGTACCCAGCATTTTCTACCCCCTTCTTTCGCATATATGTACCGGCAATACCTTCCGACGTTTTATGTGCATCTATCTATCTACATGCGTGCTTAGCCGCGTGCATGCACTCACATGCGTTTTATTTATTCCGCGTCCAGAATGTATAGAGCATTCCAAAACTATCGGCTGCTATTGGAAGACGTATCAAAAAATTTAATTCTTTTTTGACTGTGGATTCATCGAAGCACTCAATTATAAATGTCTTTGATAAACAATTCAATTTTTTTTATGTTATGTCTGCACAAATTTAGATTATTTTTATTTTAAAATGTACTTACACAGTTGGAAAAAATGTGTTGAATTTAACACATAAATCGCATGTCCCAAACGGTCCACTCAAATTTTTGAGTTAATTTTACACGAGAGATGAATATATTAGAAGTTAATTCAAATATTATGTAAAAGAATAAATACAACGAAAGATAACATCGACACAGTTTGTAAACATACCGTGGAAACATTTTTTTTTCAGAAAATTAACATTTATAATATGTTAAATTAACACATATTTCATCAATTTGTCTTAAAATTTATGTTTTAAAACACATTATTTTTATGTTACTTGTTCACTTACTCATAAATTGTGTCATTTTGACACTAACAAACATTGATTATCAATTTCATAAAAAATCTTTAAATAACATAATTACATTATGTTAAATTAACACTCGAATATGTCAAAAAATTCAACACAAACTATTAACACAAACGTGAATGGACCGTTTCCAACAGAAATACACAAATTTTTTTTACTGTGTACAATTAGTGGATATTTTTTTTATACGAGTTATATTATTTTGGTATTTTAGAAATTTAACATATTATAATGCTTAATTTTACTGAAGAAATATGCTTTTATAATTTGTTTGCAAATTGCGTTATATTTTTTCTATTAATTTTCTACATGTTTTTACTTCCTAATATATTTGTTTTATGTTAAATTGTCACAAAGCTTTGATGGATCATTTAAAACACGTAAAATATGTTAAATTTAAAATAAATTTTCAACTATGAAAATTTGTCTTAAATTTAACATATTTCATTTTAATATATTTAACATATATTAAATTTAACTATAGGACCCACTCAGTTACAAATCTCTTTGTCAATCATGTCAACAATTCAATTTTTTGTATTACATCTACAAATTCGGATTATTCTCATTATTAAAATAGACTTAGTATTTATATTGTTTAAATATAAGTAATGTCATTTTAACATCACCCATATAGAAAGCTAATTAATTTCCTTGAAATTATTTTGTTAGTAACTTTTTAATCATCTACATAAATCATTTATATACATTAAATGAAGTGCTCTCATAGATCCAGCATCAGTAACTGTATTACAGATTTTAGGATACGGAGGGTTCATTATGGATACTTCTTAATAGAAGGATTAAATATTTTTAGCAAATTAAAGTAGGATGTTTCTTGAATATTTTCACTACATTAAACTAAATATAAATTAAATTATATGTTTTATTTATCAGATTCAAATGCTTCCATTATGATATAATAAAAAAAAATCAAAAAGTTTAAAACAAAATTGTTGGGATAGTGAATCATCGAATTTTTGAACTACAAGGTTCCTTCCGTTAAATTTTTTTCAAGATTGCGATCTTGAAGCTCGTTAAAAAATTCCAACTGAAAGAATCCAGTAATTCTGGAACACTGTCCCAATTTCCCAGCGAACGCAAGTATCTAGAACGTTATTATATCATTCACGCATTCCTTTGAGCAAAGCAGATGCATTGGCAATACGCGTTTCACAATTACCTAATGGGTTTTCAACAGCAAGATTGAAATCGGCGTAGAATTTCAAGGATTAACGCTCGGTTAAGCTTATGCATCGAGCAACGACTCGATACGAACATCGTAACCGTTGGCGGTGGAGTAAACGCTCGGTGACGAATACCAATGAACCATATACATCTCCATTTACACTTGCGTGCTATGTACGCCCCGTGCATTGAGCGTGGAGGCTCGTTGCGTACACCGCCGTGGCCTACCAACGTACATTCGCATCTACACACATATATGTGTATACATGTATATACAGGGTGTAACTGAAATAACGTCCACTAATCATACAGTGCTATTCCTAAAAAAACCTAACTAAGTCGAAAAGTCCTCTTTTTGCAATTTTCGCGATAGTTAACGAGATATTAATTTCTAAATATTGCCAAATAAACGGATAAAATCGATGTATAAGACGATTTGGATCTTTCCGTGTTCTTTGTGAAATATTTTGAAGATTCTTAAAGAACTCTTAAAGCTGTCTTATACGTCGATTTTAGACATTTTGCTCATTGAGTAGCTAAAAAAAATATTGCGAAAATTCCAAAATGGTAGAGAACTTTTCGTCTTAGTTTTTTATTAGGAATAGCACTATACGATTAGTGGGCGTTATTTCAGTTACACCCTGTATACACATATGTTACACACACACGCACAAACAGACAGACATACACATATACTATCTCTGCTAGTATTAACGAAAAATGTCGCTGGAATTGCGATAAATTATTAGACACTTTCTCCAAGTGCTGTCTTTTATATATATATACACACACACACACACACATATGTACCATATACAAATATATATATATATGAGCTAAATATATACAGGCTCGACGTAACACGTGCGCTCGGGGACAACGAAACGAGAGTCTGAGACACTCCCCCGCGCGAGTTGAAATGCGGAGGAACTTAAATATTTATTGGAATTTAAAAGTTCCGCTCCTCGGAGTATTTAAGAGTTTGCCGAAGCAATAACGGAACCCGGTCCCGGAATGAACGCAAAGACGTACCCCGGCGTTGTTGCGCACACCGCGCTCTAGGAAATAACGTCCCGTTCCCGGCTTTCTTCTCCTCTCTTTTTTCTGTTCTCTGTACGAGAAAACGATAGTGGTGAATACCTGTGGGGCACCAGCGAAATAGACGGACGATAGGAGCCTCACGAGGGCCTTCGTTTTCCCCATCTTGTCGTTGCGTATTGCGTTTGTGTGTGTACTTTACAATTTTCGTCTATTCTCTTCTTAATTCTCGAATGATAAAGAATGAAATCGAAATAAAATGCCAATAAAATAATAACATAAAATAATAGTAACGCAGAATAATTGCTGTTTTCTTAATTGAGAATATTTTAGAAGAAGTACAATCAAAGAACTATATTGTGTATATTTGTCTACTTGTATGTAAAAGTTAGAAAGGAAAACTAATTCACTTTATATGCAACACATCAATAGAAAAAGATACTTGTATATATTTAAACTCGACTTAAAATCGACTCTTCTCAAGAGAGAGTTAAATGCCATCTTTTTTGCAACTTCTAAGACTTGAAATGTCTTTGCAATTAATTTTTGAATTAAAAGTCTATTAAAGTCCATTGGAATTCAACCAAAGAATAAGGTTTTGTTATCTACTTGCAGCCTCCAAAGATTAATTCTTGAAAATTCTCGGCTTTTCATAAATCCTTATGACTTTTAAACGCGGCACTATCTCAAGTAGAGATAGTAAAAGGCTAGAGGATGCTACGTAGTCGGTAAATATATATCTGTCTTCAGCTTTTCCTTCAACGTATATTATTATCTGGATAACGAGGCCACCTGACGAAGTCGTTGGAACTTTTCAAGCGGGATAAGTGCGTTTCGACTGGATGAATTCTGACAACAATCCGCAAAGCGATGCTAATCGTTGACGACTAAGAAAGACGCCTGATACCGGATGCAACGGTATGGTCGCTCAGCGCGTTTCCGCTCATCTGAGCAGGAAAGTGTGAGCGATAGCGTTACGGATGAACGGAAGCAGCCGCCTTCTTGGCGCAAGCTCGTCACCCCGAACCTCCGTCGGGAGCTAATAATATCCTCGTCATCGAGGAAAACCTCATCTCGGATGTGAGGCCATCGCCAATTGGATCGATAATTCGATTCACTTACACGACTCGGTCGACGTTCGGTCGGAATAATAACCGTGAAAATTTTGTCTAACGAATCTTGATAGAAATCATGCAGAAATGGTAACTTAATTATTTTATTACTGTGAAATTATTGGAGTTATTACTTTAAATACTTTCCATCGTACGACAATATGATTGTTTGCAAACGTTTTATTTTCCGTTTTATACTTTCACTTTTTATTTATAGAAGCCACGCGAAAATTGCACAGGTAAAACATATCATTCCCTTGCTTCAAATGTGACATAACTCAAGAAATTAAGTTTTTCAGAAGAAGGAAAAAGCTTTTTCAACTTAGCAGAAAATTATTAACTAATCAATAAATAATGTCAACAAAAAGAATGTAACAAATAAGTAAACAACAAATAAGTATTCAATAAAGATGAAGTAAAAATGCGCGGTAATTCGTGCGCTAAAATTTATATATTAAATTAAATTATATTTATTCCTTTTTACATTATTTAACAAGACATTCGGATGATTCGGATATTTCTGCTAAATTCAAACCGTCATCAGCGATATCCAAAATTCAATCATGTACTCAGTGTTTGCACAAAATCCTGTCCTAGTATACAGTGGAACTATTTTGAGTTGTGACGATTTTGATATCTTACAAAATTATAATAAATCCAAAATAAGTCATCAAAAGTGACATAATTTGAAATCCACCAACAGTTTATATTTACTTTATCAATCAGAGGCGTATTTTGATTCCCACCTGAGTCTTCCTCGGATGTCATATCATCTTTGTTTAATATTCGGTAAACAACAAGGATAACATGACATCCGGGGAGCACTCAGGTGGAAATCCGAACATGCCCTAGAGTGATTAAATTTTGAAATAAAATAACTTCTTCTTTAAACTTTAACTACTAAAACTATCTTAATTTTCAATGTTTTCTGTAAAAGATTTTATTTGCTATAACAACACAACTTAAAATGTGTCACTCTTATTGTAGAAGGTATTATGACTTCTTTGAAAACTTTAAGAACGACACAAGTGCTATTTGGTGGACGGATTGTGAAGTTAAGTTAGTTTACTTTTTATAATTGATAGAGTAAGCTTTACCTAACTCATTCTTAGTAATAACTCGAAAATTACATTTTTTGAGCTATGTCACTTTTGAAGTAAGGGAACGATATATACTTTCATTTATACGTGATCCAAAGGATAATTTTAAAAAGCTACCTGACAAGTTCTTCCAGTTCATTTTCAATTAACATAAACACTATAATATTCTGAACATTTTAATTATTCAATGACTGAAAGGAAACGCGAGGTTATTTTCGAAGGAAGAGTATTTCATCGAGTAGTAAACCAAACGGAAGAACGCGATTTTACGTCCGTCGATCACAGAGACCGTTTTATCCTACCAATACTGGCATAAAGACATCTCGAAAGGAAGAAGGCAGGGCTGAGAGCGGGAGAGACTGCATAGAGCAGTGAGCAAAGAGATGGGAAAGGAAAAAAAAAGGTCGGCTTTGTAATGCAGAACGACTCGCGCTCGCGATCCCAGGGGCGGGCGCGGTTTCGGGGCGCCGACTTCCGGAGAAACGAATTGTCACGCGGATTGTCGCTTCGCCAAGATGAAATGCGAAGGTCGTAACCTTAACGAGACGGAAACCGTGCCGTGACGAAGGAGGGTGGAAGGAGGGTGAAGGGAAGGGTGGAGGTCGGTAAATTTAATTAACCCGAAGCTCCCCGCTGGGGGCTGCCGTTGCCATCGCCTGCGTATGAATTGTAAAACCGCGCCACGCGAATAACTCGGAAGGATATTAAAAAGAGTGCGCCGGAAGCACAAATGAAATGCGACCGGGTTGTTGTTGCACGAGGTGAAAAAAATGTGAGAGTGCAAGAGAGAGAGCAGAGTCTGCGAGTATCCTTTGATACGCAAGCAATGACTCGTCGATTTCCCTCGCGCCAATTAACGCAACTACGACGTAAAAATTTGCATCACCCCCCCCCTCCCCCTGTTGTGATCGCGACGAAAATAGTCGCGAGCCGCGTATCTGATCGTCATGGAGCATACCGGCAGTCGCACATTCGCGACTTTTACGTTAATTACCCGGTGGTTTTGCATCGTGACAGGTCGCTCTGTCCGGATGTAATAAAGCGTCGCTATATTCATGTATACAGGCTGTACCAAAAGCTTTGACCTTTTTTCAACCGACAGTGATAAAAATGCAAGCGGAAAAGAATACCTCGTGAATATTTCAGTGTTAAGAGATTGATAAATTCAGAGTTTAAGAGTTTAAATTAAAGAGTGTAATTTAATTGTTTTTTTGATGGATATAGATAATTAAATCTTAAGCTTTAATTAACGATAATATAACGGACTTTAATTCGATAAATTAAATTTGATACATATTAGATACACTTAAAACAATTCAGTAAATTTTGATACATATTTATTTCAATATTACTGACTTAATATTTACTTATAGCAAATAAATATTTATCCAGTAAAAACGTGAGAGAAATGAAATTAATGGTTCAAATAAATATATGATATGTCTACATTTAAGAAATATCTTTTCTCCAAAATTTTCGGAATGAAATCTAACTCTAAAGAAAGAGAGAAAGTGAAATCTTATTTTTAAAAATTGGCAATTGAGCCACTCTTTTTCAACACTTCAATTGATACTTTTTATAATTAAATTCCATTCCATAGATTTTAAAGAGGAATTAAAGTAGTAATCAAATGAATATTTATTGAAATTTAATACTTTTTTTCAGTGTACTTAAATAATTTCTATTAGTGAAAATTAGAAGAAAAGATTTCTTAACGAAACCTGCAAATTTCGTCGAAAAAGTGCGCAACTTTTGATGCATCCTGTATGTACATCGTAGAGAGCAAAACGCGACGCACGATTTCGTCGGTACCTCCGATTCCTTTGCATTTCGCACAACCGTAATCAACGACAATAACCATCGATCTTCCGAAGCTGCTGCGCTTCCTCCGGCTCGCGGAAAGACGGTGAGGAAAAACGTTCTGTAATCTTGATCGGGCTGTTGGGTCGTAGAAAGCGGCGATAAATACTATCAACCGCGGCAGCTGACATGTTGAGCTACGATGGGCTGTGAATCTCAGTTTTACCACGTGGCAAACATATAGTCCCATCCATTGTCGAAGTTAATGGACGACTGAGGACATCTACGTAATTCCACAGTAACACAAATTTAACTGCAATGCACATCTCGAAACAAATTGCAGAAAAGAAATAACATTAAATAAATGTTAATATTTATGGCACAGAAATATTAACATAAGATATAATAGCCAATTAATCATTCTCTCTCTCTCTCTCTCTCTCTCTCTCTTTTTCTCGGCATTTATATTTCATATCGTTATACGCTTCATACATTTCACATGCTTATGTAGAGTGCATCAAACTATTTGTCTTTTATAAAATTAATGGTTAAATAGTCGTAATCGAAATGATCGGTAATTTCATCGTTCGTTAATTCCATATGCGGGGAGTAATTTCCTGAATATTGAAATGGCAAATGTTACAATGTAAAGTTTTGACAACGCTGCTGCCGCTGGTTGAAAGAAGAGTATTAAATTAATGTCGAATACGAAAGCAGAAGGATATGTGGTTTTTTCAAAGGGGGAGGAAGACAAAAACCCGACAGCGGAATAATATGCACGGACGATGGGTTGGGAATGCAAATGGCCGATGCAGTCCATTCGTGAAACGACGGTGACATTATAGTGACGTCGTGTTGACATCAAGGCGACATTCAAATCGTGGATTCAGACGTCAAATAGCTTTTTTGTCCGCGAAAAAATAGCGTATGCAAATCGCGCCTGTAGAAACGGTCGCCAGATTTTCTTTCATAAAATTCGCGCTACGAAATTTCCGACGGAAATCTCTGTCACGCGTGCTTCAGGATCGGGTTACTTTGCTTACTTTTCCGCGCTCGCTGGTGCGCGGAATATCATCAGGACCGACCAGTAGGATATTCCTATCAGAATTTGTAATTAAACTTTTCAAAGCTTCGTCGTGATTCCGATATGTGCGCGCGAATCTCGGATCGAGATGTAGCAATATGAAATATGGATTAATCGCTTTATTATAAATTCTCTCCGGCGATGTCATGAAGATAACGTTATCGCGGAAGCTGCGCGACAGTCGAACACGAAGATTAGTATTACGGTCTTTTTATCCAACTTTCTCGAATCTCTCAGTCGCCGTGTTCTCATTACACCGTCGACAGTTACGATGACAGTTTGCGATTACATTGTTGAATAAATTAATTATCGTTTAGACATGTTAAATCTTTTCTCGACTCTGACCTCTCCACCACTTTCAATTTATTTAGCAAGCTTTTACGCTTCAGCTTATCGTATGGTTCGCCATCTGTCCGCCGTTGGCTATTTATTTGCGCATTTAACAACTCTGATCGAAATAAAGGAGCTTTAACGCATTTCTATCGTCGTTAAACGGTTTTATTTCACGGTTTATTCTTTTCACGTCTTTCTCTTCGTTTTTTCTCTCTGTTACTTGCCTGAATAAATGTCTCCACCTCGTTGGATTGCAATAAATACTAATTGCGTGATATTTTTTTCTACATATTCGCTTCATTGCAGGTACTTAACGAGCTCTCGTTTGAGTATACTAGTTACTCATGATAAATGATCGACGCGTTGTTGTCAGGAAATAACGCGAATGCTTCGAGTGGCCGTCTAATAATTATGAAGATACCCTTGCGCGATTATTAATATTCATTAAAAAGTACAACAGTGAAACTCTTGCCTGCCGTCTTACAAAATCGCGAGAGAGAGAGAGAGAGAGAGAGAGAACTCCATTTAAGAAGCAATACCTTTAAAAATAATGTCGTCGCGTCAAGTTCGGCCGGTATGACAAAGAATAACCACCGCGATCGTAATGAGCGAATATAATTCACCACAGTCATTATGCATCACGTTCATGTTCGTGTACCCTTCTTTTTTTTTTCTATGATATTACTTACGCGCACGGTCCTGTGGTGATACTTTTCTCAACATAAGAGAAGCCATCGGATATGGTTAACGAGTTCGCTCGACGCGAAGTCCGCGAGTGAAAACTTTTGCATTGTAATACGAAGACAAGTCTGCTCGTCTTCCTTGTCCGTCTCGATGTACTTTCCTTCTCTCCCTCTTCCTCTCTCTTCCTTCTTCACTCTTTCTCTCTTTCATCTTCTTTCTACAGCCTTTCGCTTCTGCTCGTACCTCTCCAAAGAGCTTCGAGCGCGTCTTCCTCCACGCTTGTCACCAGTGACGGATTTTTCGATATTTCTCTCGGAAATTTCGTTGCTACTTCCTTTATTTTAAAGAGACTCGTATTAGCTATTAAAGAAGAAGTATAAAAGCAATTCATAACGATTTGATAGTGATATTTTTATCAAAATATTTTATCTAATTAGCTCTTTTATGATTCTCATATTTTAACTTTCATAATATTTCTGATTATTCATTTTCGCGTTTCATGGAAATTTTGTTTATTACGCAGTAAAAAATATTTTACATTAAATTGTTATTCAACATTTCTTAGTGTTAAAATAACAATTTATAAGTAGTGAATAATTGACATAAAAATAATGTAGATATTTTAAGGGGATCCTAAAGCGAAGTTCGAACTTCGACAAAATCACTAGATGTCGCTGTTTTTCCAGCGCATCGACATGTCTGTATATACTACCACACCAAATATCTCACGCAACCTATGATACATTCAGTCGCACATTCGTGTCAATTTTCGTATAACAAATTCGTCGCGATAAAGCGTCTAAAGTCTTATTCTAAGAACTCGATGTTATTTGTTCGTGCAAACTACGTGTTTGTGGATCACTATTTCATAAGTACAGGTTGGAAAACTTTCGTATCAAGCAAATGTTGTCACGACTTGACAGCTTAAGACGCCATGTTGCACTAAGAAATGGTAAAAAATATATCAATTTCGAAATTTTTGGTCGTTCTCGGCATAAACTCCACTTCACAAACACGTATTAATACGTATACTTTAAATCTTGGAAAAGGATTTTCGAATCATTGAAAGAGAAAAAAGTATTTGTTATACAAAAATTATATGATTTAGTCGATAATATAGGTGGCTTTAGGATCCCCTTAATATATGTAAATTCTAAGATAAGTGAATAAAATGCGTCAATTTAACATATAATGTTATGAATATCAATTTTACTGAAAAAATACGTCTTTCATTTAGCTCACGAATTCTGCCAGTGTTTGATTTTTCACATAATATCTGTGTTACTTCCTGACATTATCTTGTGTTAAATTTAACACAAGATAATGTGTAATTATACAAATTTTCCAACTGTGTTAATCCGCTACTGTTGGCCCGCTTCTTCATCTCCGTCTGTCCCTTTAACTCGCGCGGTGACGTAGACACTCGTGATAATTAGGCACTGCCACCTCTCCGACAGTAAATACCGTTGAAAGTTCCGTCGTCGGTTCAAATCCCAAGTAGATCCAGCATGATACCTCTCTTAATCTCGCCGCGTCTCCCGTTAATTTCGAGTAGATGCTCCGTGAGTTTCACAGGCCGGGCGTCGTCGTTGAGCGTTCTTCAGGACATAACGGCGTCAACTTGTACGCCTTTCTCGGATGATAGAAACGCGGACAGGCGCGCTCTCTAGCACCCTCTCTCTCCTTCTCGGAGTTTCTATTATCCGTCCCATCCGTCATGAAAGCTTTGTCGCCTGATGCGGGCGTGTCGTTTGCGTGCGCGAATCGTAAATCTCGCTCGAGGTGGTGCAAAGCTATAGAATCTTCAAAGTTGTTCGCTGTCAATCCCAACTCTGCCCTAGATAAGATAAACAACATCTTTGGGTTTTGTCGTAACAAAATGCAAGAATTACGGTAATTGATGATGTGAGATCAGGAAATGCTAAATCTTCTCTCGAAAAGACAACTGAAAACGCGATACTGTTTCTAATTATTATTTTGCTTAAGTGAAAATTACTTTTACATAAAATACAGGATTTGTAATTTTCTTCCTGCGCACTGAAAAGGAATCTAATAACAAATATTGAGTGAAATAATTCCAATTGATTGTTTGGTTAATATAACCAAATATAATTTTACTTTTCTAAATATTTAATAAATATTACCAAACGATTGATTATGTTATCATGTTTGTAGTAGTACTTAATAAATAATTAGAAAAATAAAATTATTTTTGATTATATTAACCGAATATTTGATTAGAATTATTTCACTCGACATTTGATAGCTATTATCAGACTCTTTTTTTTAATATACTTGCGATAAAAATGTGATCAATCATAATTTCATGCGTGTTAATAATATTATTTTATTTTACTGATCAAAGCAAGCGATATATGTGGTTTATATAATCGTGTGCAAAAAGTAGGCAACTGTGTATAGCCGTAATACAAATTAATTAACGCAAGGGTGCGTACAGGATTGTCCAACTATAAAGAGATTAATGTGTTCTAAATGAACGATCATGCTTTTTAATGTTTAAGTAAGTAGACTGTTTAAAAATGCGCAAATTAATAAATATGGTGCTCATTTCAAAGAAAAATTTTAATTTCATAATTAGGTATATTTTTTTACAAGTATTATGTTATAATTAAATACACTGATTATACCTTTACAAAATATATAGAGGAATGTAAAAACAATGAACTTCAAGACTTTTGAACATCTGGATAATATTTTTTACTTTTTTTAAAACAAGAACAGTTTTAAAGAAAATTATACCTGAGGTGCCGTAACTACTCCACCTACTTATTCAAAGGTTAAGAAAACTTATGAAAACTTTTACTGGTCGATACAGAAAATATAACTTTCTAATTTAAATATTCATACACGTATTAACAAGGACGTTATATTGAATATTAATTGTATTAAATGTATTCTAAATTTACTTCCTTTTGATTTTGACCAAAGACATTCTAAAAATACATGTCATGTTGATAACGAGCGACCTTGAACGATGCGTCGTTCTGCGCAACATAATGCAAAGGCCATTGCAATGTTCGTTCACGCGATGCAGCATGCCCTTTAAAAGGCGTAGTATTTGCTAGATAGAGCAGAAGGTTCATCGATAAGGCTTTAAGTATTAGCAAGCACGCGAAATACTCGGAAATGTCAGGACGATTCGTCGCGAGAAGATTCTAGTACGAACGTCTCCCGAGACACGTTAGTTGCGGAATCGATTTTCCGCGCTGGGGCATATACTTCGCAAGCTTTGTATTTTAACTTCGCCATTGTGACCGATCGTACAGCACGGTCGTAATCCAGTACATATTACAAAGACGTAATGTGCAACGAGACCCACTTTGGCGAACGTACGGAAGTAGTTCCGCGTTAACTGCTGCCTTCTGTACGAAGTTCTAAACAGCCGATAATAGCAATCTATTAATCGCGGTATGTAGTCAACGATCGATGGGGCTGTAATCCTCGAATGTCGACTCAGAGTAACATATATACGACCAATAAAATCCAGCTACGCTATTGTACAAAGGTATACCAATAATGGCAGCTAAGTGGCCATCTTAAAAGCATTTAACGTAATTTTCAATTTTCCATTTGTTAAATATTTTAGTGGGCAAATGAGAACAATTTTCGCAGAGGTTGAGCAATGAAAGCTTTTATTATACAGAGAGGTTTTAATAGAAACTTTATTTAGATTAGCTAGTTTAATATATTTGTGAGAAACATTTTTTTATTATTTATACATAGTAATTTATACATAGTAATTTAGAAATAGTTATTTTCTTGAAGAGAAACCTCATGAAATTTCTCGAAAAATACATATTTGATGCATTGAAGCTTTTTCCACGCAAGTTTTATGTAAAGACAGCCAAATGAAATTTTTACCTTAAAACTGTCGGTTGAAATGAATTATCCGTACTCTTTATTACATTTCTTTATACATTTTACAAACACTTGGTGTATGATTCTTGCACTGAATTTCTGCATTTTATTATTAATATCTCAAATATACTATTTTAGTTGTAGCATATATTATATTAAAAAATTATTGTTTAGTAAAGTTAACAGTTATATCGAAATTTAAATCAGGTGCTTGTACACATTTCAAAATTAAAAGTAAAAGGGGAGCAATGGAAATGGCTGAGAGAGGAAACGTATTATTATTAATGTCGCATACTAATTTCAAAAATTGGTACAATCGTGGCATTACAGTTACGAATTGCACAATTTTGCAATAGAACTAAAACTCGAATTTTACAATAGATTTACAAATAGAATGGATTATATATGTGACAGCTTCATTGTATCTGTATATAAATTACCGTAATAAAATTCGTTTAATAAGAAATAATAGAACGATCGTTACGTGCAAACAAGAAATTACTTATAAGTTAGAGAAGTACTCTGTAAGTATTTTGTCATCCATTTCCAACTTAATAAAAATGTATCAAAAGCGTTTCCTTTTAATAGAAACATTAATCGGTACGAAGATCCAAGTTTTTTTCTCCTCACACGATTCGATTATATTTCGAGAGCTTCTTATAGTTGGAATCGCTACGAGAGTTCTAGGAAGGCGGAAAGCAATGAAGCAACGAGAGAACGACGAATTGGTCCAATAAGCAACTATAGATTCTATGAATCTCTCGATTCTATTGTTTTCGAGAGCACGAGAGACGAAGCGCGCTCGTATGACCATTCAAAGCTTCTGCGATTGTTTCTCCTCTTCAGCAACAATCGGATTGTGCGTTATAATCCACGCATAATGAATCGTATACAGGTTGTTTCAAAGATTAATTCTATTAGAACCAGTAGAAGTTAAAACCAGAGAGACAGAGAGGGCGAGCACGGACAATCGTTATAACATGTTAGAGACTTCTTAATCGTATTATATTATCATCATATTAAAAATCTGAAAAAGGTTTTGACAAATTGAATTTCTATGGCTGTAATTAATAATACAATTTTTCGCTCGCCACATTTTTCACAGAGTTTTCAGAGATCCGCTTAACCGCAAATCCATGTAATAATTAAATAAGTCCGTAATCCTGTTGTGATGTCTCGACATTGAAACAGCCGGTGCAGTCGGTGGATGTGCGAAACACTGTATACGCTCACGGGATAGAATGTTCTTCACGTAATAACGAACTAACTGCATTATTCCTGTAACGTGATTTAATATCTTGGCACAACTGTATGTTGCTAGGAACGCAAAGACAATCCTATTACAATGCGCCTGGCAAGTTCCAGTTTCATGTATCAAGGTGAAACAATGGGATCGAGGATTTCGTGGGATCTTTATGTATCTGGTGCCCGAGGCAAAATTCCCGTTGTATCCTTGTAACTTCTCGCCAAGAAGAACGAGAACGACCGTAGGCCCGACGGCTTGATGTCGCAACAACTCCGCCTTCCTCTTGGACGCGCGTCGGGACATTAAAATCGCGCGCGCAATGTATAGCCCGGCTAAATTTATCCGTGAAATACTGAACATTCCCCGCCACACGGTGGAAAACGCGCGGTCGTACCGTACCGTACTGTGCTGTATGGCTGTTCCTGGTGGTCGTTTATAGGGCTCGTCGCCGCGTTATTATCGCGGCCGGAGAGTTACGAGCATCGTCCGGTCGTGTGCCATTGTCGGAGTTCGCCAGACCTCCACTTCGACCAGGATGGTTGAAACTTCCTCGAAGTCTGATGGGTCAAAAATAATTTATTGATGAAACTTCAGAACTAGACTCGGCAACACGGAAAAAAAAGTTTCTGGCTACAGCTGATTCTGATTAGCTGAAATTGCATTAGCTACTATTAGCTATGAAATTTGCTAATACGTACAACGGATTTGCTGCTGTAGCTAATATAAGGACGTGATAGCAAAACATGCAGGTCTGTTACAGATCGATTTATTTAGCAATATGAAGTTAGTTGTCACAATTATCGGATATGTCCGCGTAAAAAGAAATTGTCTCTACCACAGCTAAATATGGTTTGCTGAAACTGTACTTGCTACCAAATTGTCTGCTACACAGAAAACGTTTGCTGTAATGATCAATACATCGACATAATAGCTAAATGCTTGTCTGTTACAATGATAATATTTAGGTCTCACAGCTAATGGAAATTAGACCTCGCAGATATGACGTTAGGTGTCCATATAATACTACTGAATTTAGCTGCCATACCTAATTTTTAGCTGTGGCAGCTAATTCTTTTTTTCCGTGAAAAGATTCTTAAATATGAATACTTTCGTCATATTTAGATTCAGTCATTGGTGGAACAATCTGAATGATGATTCTACTTGCATCGAACAAAATGTCTGGTTGAATTAATTGGAATTCTGATTGAGAAAATGAATGAATCAGAATTTTCTGATTAAATCTACTAGACTTCTGGTTGCGATAAATGGAATTCTGATCAATGCAATCAGAATCTTCTGGTTCGTCCATTTTTAGCCAAACATTTTTCTCAGTACAGATATAAATAATAGTGCAAAATTGTTTTTGCACGAGGTTTCAGTTTCGGTAAATTGATTTTGAAAATTTAACAATTAAAAATATTTTTTGTCACTTTTTTAAGCTCGATACTAACTTTTAATTAATAACGACACTAACCGACTTTTTTAATTTCTGGAGATATAGCCAAAATCGATATACTATATTTCAACGCAGTAACTATCAAAATTCGCATTAAAAAATTCTTTTAAATAATAAAAATTTTAGATAATGAAAAATAAATTTATTAAAAGTTTCTAAAGTTTTACTCTCTCTTAAAATATTAATATTATTATTTTTTTATAATATTATATATAATATTCTTCGAAGTATTATACGTAATATGAAATATATTTTATCCATATTTAGCTGAAATAAATTTGATAACCTGTGCTAACTACTATTACAAAACGTTGTTGAAACTGAAAAAATATGTTAGTTTTTACAAAATTTGAATTTTATCTTATTAAAAATAAAACTTTGTAGAAAAATATTTTGTTACACTTTTTACTTATTTTTTCATATAAAATATAAAATACATTATGTTAAACTATACCAACAATAACATATGTATTTAATTATATGATTTATCCAATTACCTTTTTATTATTTCATTTTTCATTTAATATAATTTATGTAAAGAGGTCATTTTTAGAATTATATGCATATTATTTCTGAAAGAAATAATATGCATATAATACTACGAAAGAAGAAAGCTATTTATCTATCTATCTCTTTCCCTTTCTCTCAGCTATTCAGTAAACTTTCCGTCTCTTGGCAAAGCAATATGAGCAATGCGTATAGGATCTCCGACTTTCACGGATTCTCAAAAACGTCGAACGCGAAGATTCTTTTTATTATATTAAATTGAATACCAAGATTCCTCGCGTTTTCCTCATATCGATCCCAGCGCGCGTCGCGGACGTCTCGTCTTCGAGTCGGACGTCGTTTGGCGGCGGTCGTGAAATCCCTTGGCAAATTGTTTGGGGAAGTTTATTCGGGATCCCCGGGAAGTGTGGTGCGCCACGCTATCCTCCGGGGGACCGAACTTGACGCGCTTATCGCCGCTGGTTTTCCGAGGACGGACGCCGGTGATTCCGGTGATAGCGGCAGTTTTTCTTTCCGGTCAGCAAGTAGATGAGTTTCCGTGACGGGTCCGTCTCGCGGCGCGTCTTGGATCCGTTAAATAGACGAGGAGATCGGCATACACACGGTACGGATGTATACGCGTGGCCGCAAATATTTGCGGAGCGCTTTCGCGAAGTTGCCATACGGCGAGGCAGTTTCTGCCCTCCCCCAAACGAGGAATCCGTTTGCCTTCACCGAGTAATCACCGAGTATACCTCACCTCGCTGGCGAATCGATCGATCGGCACGGAAAATCGGTGCGAGGCGACTCGATCAAGTGCGGTGTCCGACGGTGTTCCGCGCATAGGAATGTGGAAAAGGTATCGGCCGCTTTGATTATATCGATCGCCACTTAAACTATGATATCGTATCGGAGAGCCGCGTAACAATTTTTAACTTTTACATAATATTATATTTACATGAAAGAATAATTTTGCTGAAATATCTAAAAATGTACAGCTGGATACAGACATGAAAATAATGTTATTAAACCATCAAAATAATTCGGTAGGAAGCTCAAACCGGTTACTAGAATGTTAAAATTTTTTGCATTGCTCGTCATGCTTGAGATTTCTATGCACCGTGGAATATGATTATAATTATTTTGATAATCCAATAAAATTATTTTCAGATCCGTATCTACCTACCTATTTTTACTTCAACAAAATTGTTCTTTCCGTGCTGATCCAAAAAATTAGCTAGGTACACAGATCTGAAAATAATTTTATTAGACCATCAAAATATCTGTAGGAAAAAATCTGTAGGACGCTCAAATAGGTTACTGAAATGTCAAACTTTTTACAGCATTGATTGTTATGCTTAAGCGTTCTTAATAAACAGAATTAAAATAATGTTACACATTGCATAGTAATGACATTTTATACATGCAAAATTTAAAGCAATCAATATTTGATTATAGGTTTATATATTATTTATAATTTTGAACTGATGAGGATTCTATGATAGTTGAAACGGATGTCATTTATATTTGATTGAAATATGAAATAAATATATTATTATATAATTTTCTAACATCTTATTTGCTAGGATATTGTTCTAAATTTTATATATCCTACATAATTATTTAACAAAATTAATTTTAGATTTGTATTTAACTAAATTCTTAGATACTTTAGCAAAATCATGTTCTCCGTGTATACTAAAATTTTTGAATATGCTTTTAAACAGAAATATCAAATATCCTTCCTATCTATTATTTTATTCCTTTTCTGATATTTACAAAAATGTCTCCTGCCATTTGAATTTATACGCTATTAGCATCCTTCCTTTGATATGAATAATGAATAAAGTACTGATACTTTTCTCTGAATGCTCCATCTCTGCAAATCCGCTCCGCTCCCGTTGACGATGTAGAGAAATCGAGAAACAAAAGGGGGGAAAAAAAATACACAGCGAAACGGGAAGGAACTGTACGACACTCAGGAGAATCGTTTTTCCTGGTGGATACGGAGTATACGCATTAAAGGCATTTTGATATTATGCAAATGCGATTAAGCGCACGGAAGGTAACATGGCGCGTTGTCATTCCCCATGGTCTCTTCTCGAGATACTTTCAGAAGAACGCCGGTGCCGCTGTCGCGCCGCACCGTTATCGGCCGTATTCCACGGTAAACGCCAGAGGATCGTACAAGCCGCTTACGAAACGCTGCGCAGCAACGAGTATAAAATTGTTCCGGCGTATGGCGACTGTATGATAGTCCGTACATAAAATTACTGCTTCGATCTGTAAATCGCTTCCATGATAACCTGTCCAATGGCACCAGTGGACGAGATTGCATCCGATGCACTCAACACATAATTTTGATCTGTTCCCCGCTTGATCTTGCTTTCTATTTGCAAATTGTGTCAAGTGATGTAAATCAGACTCCAGAAATTTAATTTTAAAGAGAAAATATTGAAATTCTCGATTGGAACTACATTTGAATTATTAGAATTAATATCGGAATTGCATTTTGAAAGCATTATTGAAACGATGAGACGTCGCAATGCATTTTTGTTGGTTCATTTTCTTTTCTATTTTCAGAAATAAAATATCTTCTAATTTTGTGTGTCCTTAATTTCTTCGAAATGTCACGTTGTAAAGATAACTGCAACTGGCAGCTTTTCAGACAACTATTGATTGTATATTGGCTAACAATTATCGGCATGTAAACGAGTTCTCAACAGTCAACAAGTGCCAGCTTCAACTCTATTGGCTAACAAAGTTGTGAGTTTGAAGCGAAATTCTTTGTTGTCCAACTAGGAACCATGTAAATAGCAGACAGACCCGAATGTCTAGATGCACTCGAATATCCGTTAACTTTATCGTAATATAATGCAATTCTGCCTGCAAGTAAAGTCCATACATTGTCCGCAATAATAAATGCCATTAAATGTAATTTATTTCCAAAACTACACCTTTGTTCGTAAAGAGCTTCTAACACTCTGCACTCTGCACTGAGAGGAAAGTGTTTGGCATTTGTAACTGTAATTGCATGGTAAAATAATTATCGTTAGGAGCTCCAAATTTATGCTTATTACTGTCATAATGGTAGTAATAATAATTACATTTTTAGTTCTGTATACTCTAAAAAAAGGTAATTAATACAGAAAGCGATTGTATAATAATATTATACTATAAATTATAAAAATGACTAATATTTAAATTATAAATCACAGTTTATATTATAAATTAAACTAATTTTCGGTGCTAATTATTTTTTTATGTATTTGTATTTATAAAACTTAGTGTACTAATTTTGCGTTCTTCTCATTTATTAGATTTACTATATATGAGCTATTTTTTCTCCACCATGTTTATCGCTCGTCATTTCCTTCGATTTTGCAAAATTCACAAACGTATATGAATGCCGCGCACAATAGCATCGGTTACAATTAGTGACAATATATTTAAATATCGAGAGTAAACATTTTGCCTTTCCAAAACCAAGCTAATGGAGTAATGTTTGGAATAACGCGCCAGAATACTAGTTTAGCAGTTACGGTAAGCGCAGAAACCGTTCGCCACGAACTGGCGCACGAATTTACCTCCGGGCAAAATATTATGCATATATATATATATATATATACATATACGCCGGAAGTGGATCCTGTAAAAGCGTTCATATCGATCAATGGTACGTTATAGGACGCGTAGGATATTAGAATACTTCGCATAACGCTGGGGTTTATACGGAACGCCCCGTACGCGTCCACATACGAAACGCCGACATTCCATCGATGCCGAAATGTACCTATTACGACGACCACGAGCCCGCGGCTCGTGGCCGCAGCCACTGCCTGGCGAATCGCGGGTCGAACGTGACCTAACCAGAAGTTAACCTCGGGTCAAAACAGGCCAAACGTCAAGCTGAAATAAACCTCGCGTTTTCGTACGCGCGCGTTATCGGATTTAATGAAAATGCGACCACGGTCGTGTGCAATACAAAAATCAACTAGGGAGTGGAGGCGAAGTTTAGAGCGGACTACGTCCAACACGTGTGCGATCTACTTTAAGTGCGGCACCGTATTTAGGGTGCACCTTAAAATTTATGGACCTCACCTGCTTCCGCTCTGAAATCTTCATACCTAGGACCGTAAGAACGAAGAAAATTTATACTATATCGAGATAGACAGTTATGTACTTGTACTTTTTGTTCGATAAACCTTCGATGATATGCAATTAACGTTTGAAGTACCGAGCGGTCATTATTGACCGCTTCTATTTTCTAGATTAATATTATTGTTTAATATTTTTAAAGAATAAGTACGACCGTGTAAATGCTATACATAAATATAAAGAACGCCAATAATCGGTCAAAGTTAGATGTTATGAATATAATACAAATTTTTAAATTTTAAATTTAATTATCTCAGATGTGACTGTGTGCCGAAACATTCGGACATTCCTATATATGAAATAATATTTTTAATATTGTAGGTATAATTAATATAATTAATATTTTTAATACTGTAGATATAATATTATGGATATTCAATATTATAGTTCTTATTTTTTCCTCTCAGTGAAGAGTTGACAGAGTGAGGATCTATTCAATTACATTCTTTGTGTTACATCTGCAAATTTGAATTATTATTATAAGATAAACTTAATATTTACACACATATTCTTAATTAATACAAGTCGTTATATGTTATTTTAGTTTTTTGAAAATAATTAATTTTTCAGTCTCAACATAAATTAAACAGTCTTACAGAGACTCAGCGATATAACTGTGTTACAGGTTTTAGTGTCAGACCCAGCGTTAATCTACAGGCGAGGATGGATGAAGTGTGCAAGGTAAGAAAATATAATACAACCGCGAATGTAAACTGTTGTAGTTTATTAATCGTGTACGAAATTCAAGCTATTGTTTCGCAAATTGCATTCGTCTCATAAACATGGTCTCGGCTCGCCCGGTGAATCTCATCACCTAAAATAAAAGCGAAACTTTGCACTTTGCAAAGCGTACCGATTCTAATGGGAAAACTTCGACGCAATCACGCGTCGCGGACCAACGACGATTTACACGGAAATAAAGTTATACGCTTCGTTACTAGCCAAACGCTGTGACGGCGTGTCTTAAAATACGACTCAACGCACGTTGAACCGTTAGATCGTAACTTCTTCACACGTGCGACGGTACGTAGGTTCCGTAAGAGAGAACAAGAGTAGAAAATGACACGACATTGCGGTTGCAAGCCAAACCATTTTCCTGTCATTCGCTACAATTCTGTGTATTATACACGTGCATGTCTCATGAGAATTTGTCGTGTTCCCGATACTAAAAATGAATGACAAAAATGTCTAGTTGGAAATGGACGAAGTAGAAGATTCTGATTATCTTATCGATCAGAATTCCGGTTATTTCAACTAGAATTCTAGTAGTTTAACAAGAAAATTCTAATTTGTTTACAATCAGAATTCCAATTAAACCAACCCCATGGCAGTCAAAGTGTTAGGTAAATTAGGTATTCCTTCGGAGCTGACGATGGGATCCATTCAATAAATAATTAATCTCTTTGTCACAGATATCAAGCAATTCAATTTTTTTATATTATCTGCAAAAATTTTTTATGCGATTTATGACACTTTTAATTCCTTGAAATTAATTAATTAATTAACATAATTAATTACCTTTTAATTAACATAAATGAATCTACAGACCCAGCATCAACTGTATTATAGACTTTTGTTGATGCCAGTTTCGGAGAGTTAAACATTTCGCGAATATAATAAGCTACAATGGAGCTAGTCATACAGCTCCTGCATTGCGTATTATTGTTAAATGCGCATCAGCCAGTGTTTGTACAATCATGTTGCATAAACGCATCAGAAGTTTAAAGTGCGCAAAAGTTCTTTTATTTTCATCATACGTACCGGCGATGTTTATACTACGTCAGGTAAACGTACTGTAAAAGATATTCAGGAGATCCATGTGTGTTCCGCGCGATAGCACGCATGTTTAACTTAGGCAAGAGCCCTCCCTGCGTCGTGCAGGTCGAAGGTAAGTCGGGAGAGCCGCCGTGGCAGCGTGGCTGCATAAAGTCGGAGCAATAAAAATAGTTGTAAAAGTCAGGCGTATCTCGGCTCAATTTATGCTAATAGAGTTGGCCCTGGTCTGGTTGAAGATGCATTACGTTTATCGCGTACCGTGCACGCTCCGTGGAAAACGGAGCCGCGAAGTCGCCTGGATGAGAAGACGCGCGCGATGCCGCGAGCGGGTGACCGCGCTCTCCGATCTCTCTCTCTCTTTCTCTCTCTCTCTCTCTCTCCCCCCGTCTCTCCTTCGCGCAGCTAAATCGATCCGCGGCCCCGTCTCCATGCGAGACGCCACGCTTTCACCTTGTTCCTCGTATCACTTGGGTTTTAATATCTTTAGGCAGGTGCAATTGTGCGCTGCTTTTCTCAAACCCGTTGTGAGGTTGTCACTCTCTTGGAAATCGTAAGAAAATAATATGCTCTTCTTTAATCTACTTTAAGTAACGTCTGCTCCAGTCCTCCTCGCTAAGTCTCTTGTGAAAGTTCTAATTTTTCAACGTCGAGTATTTTGTAATTTAGAACGTAAATTTATGTTTCGAGAGAAACTACATGTGCCAGCCGATTTAATTTGCGACAAGGGTTTAATTCCGCTAATAATCCGAATATGCCGTATAATTTCTTATACCTTTTTTACCAGTTATTCTGCGTAATTGTCACGTTTTAAGCTCATATTAATCTCTACTTATTCTCATTAAGGATGATCACGCAATTTCATTTTATATCAATACTATCCATAATTATTCTAATTGCCGCTTAGTTAGCTCGTTATTATTTCGTTATTATTGTATATTTATTTCTGTTTATGTCTCTCATCGCTTAATCAATGTATTATACAACATTATGTCACTTAAACAAGCATAATATTTTAAAACAGTGGTTCCCAATATTTTTTCGCTCACAAATCATTTTTAATATGTTTTTAATATATTCTTATCAGGAACTTCTGAGCACTAAAAAATGTTTATGTTTTAAAGAGAAAATATTAATATATGTTTTACTAGAATAAAGAAATGTACGTATTATGGTCGTATTTTACGCGTTAATCCAGCTTGGAACTCCATGGATTTGCGAGCCACTGTGTTGAATACCTTCGCCCCATAGCATATTAAACGACCATGACTATATCAGTCTATTTTCACGTTGTAGCAAACTGGAACAAACTCGCTTACTAGCTTTATACTATGTGAGCACTAATTATTTTAGCGAAAACATATTGGCATATTTGTATAACAAAACGTATTGCGAACCGAAAATTACTGTCGAGCGGGGTCAGTTTCGAAATATTATTACAAAAGAACAGTCCATGGCAATCAGTTTTTTTTTTTTTTACGATTTTCTGACTGGATGGCAATCGTACACCACGCGCATACTGATGAGAGCCAATAACAATGGAACTTCAAGAGAAAATTCGCCTCGCAATCCGGAGAAACTGTTTGTCTCCAAAAGTCGGTGAATACCAGCCAAACATGCTGATAGTCGTCGCGATCATTGCGCTAAGTATATTTCAGTCAGTCGGGAAGTTACCGCTAAGAAGTCGTAGATCCCGGTTCGCAACAAGCTATTATTTATTGATCCACTTCGCGCAGGCAGCATACGCTTTTTCTTGTTTATTTCATCCGAGTCAACAAGACTCTGCGGGTCCATCAGGCTTCGCCTCTCCAGAAAGTAACGACGAATATTTTATATCGCATTCATTGAGATGTCACGTTCCAAAGTTTACAATATTCCGCTGGCATGGCTTCACGGTACAGACTTCGATTTCCTTTTCCCTCGCTCAGACGGAATTGAATATCCTCGGATTAAAATACGGCTCGATACGCCGAATTAAGGAGCACCGGAGAGATAGCCCGGGCAAACGTTTTCGTCGCGATCTGTTTCCGCGCTGTGAGCGATTTTCGAAGGAAAGATCCGCGTCTGTGGTGCGGTTCAGTGACCGTCGTCGTTCAATCTTCAGGCAAATTGAATTTTTTCGGAGATCAAAGAACGCGGTATATAACCGGTACGACGGGGCGAAGGGAAATATCCGTTCTTTAGGCTTATAGAATGAACGATCGTCTTTTATGCGGAACGCAACTTCGTTTTGTGAATGCACCGGAAGGACACGGTGCGCCACGAGAAACGTTCCAGTCCGTTGACAGTTTCATCCAGATTATCTTGTCGAAGTATACACGCACCCTCATGGCGGTACTTGACATTTCCCATGAAAATAGCGAAGTCAAGCCGACGCCGGCGGGCGAGGACGGCAACATTTGTTACGAGAATGGTGAAACAATCGATATCCCAATTGTCGTAGCAATCATGCTGCGAGTTCGTCGCGCCGTCGTGTCGATTTGTGTCGCCAAGCCGATTTTATAAAACGGGCTCTATGTTTATTAAACACGGTATCCCCGAGGGATAACTCCAAATTTTCGTGATTTTCGTTCCACGCTCGACCGCCGAAATGCGGCTTACAATATATACACGTTTTTACATTGGTTTTAATAGTTATCGCGACATTTTGGCGTTGCATCGAAAAATAAATGGTATGGCACCACATGCAATTTTGTCCAAATACATCAAGCATTGATATTCAAGTATCCAATTCTTTTTTTTTAATTTGTTTCCCGGCTTTTATCTCCACATGGAAAGGACGATTTTGTTGAAGCACCTAAAAATTTAGTTAGATTCAGATCTGAAAATAATTTCATCATTAAAATAATTATGTTCGTCGTTCAAACTAGTTTCTAGAATGTTTTCCTGCGTAATTATTTTGATATTCAATAATATTATTTTTAGATATATCTAACTAAATTTTTAGATACTTCAGCAAACGGTTTTTTTTTATGTAAAAATTTGGGAAGATATGGATTTAAAAATAATTTTATTGTATTATATTAAAATGTAAGACACTCAAGCATGCTGAGCAGTATTGTAAAAAGTTGTTTCTATCAAAAATTGATTCTAACAATCAGCTTCAGCATCTTAATTATTTTGATGGCTCAATAAAATTATTTTCAGATCTGTAGCTAGATTTTTAGATACTTTAACAAATGATTCTTTTTATATAAAAAAATTGATTCTAACAATCAGCTTCAGCATCTTAATTATTTTGATGGCTCAATAAAATTATTTTCAGATCTGTAGCTAGATTTTTAGATACTTTAACAAATGATTCTTTTTATATAAAAAAATTGATTCTAACAATCAGCTTCAGCATCTTAATTATTTTGATGGCTCAATAAAATTATTTTCAGATCTGTAGCTAGATTTTTAGATACTTTAACAAATGATTCTTTTTATATAAAAAAATTGATTCTAACAATCAGCTTCAGCATCTTAATTATTTTGATGGTTCAAAAAAATATTTTCAGATCTCTAACTAAATTTTTAGATACTTCAATAAAATCGTTTTCTTCCGTGCACGCGAGTAACACGACTGCCATCGACAGAATAACAAGAACGTTGCGATTAAAATTTTCCCTAGTAGAGGGGAACATGTTGTTATCCGAGCAAATTCTATCGTTCTTACTTCTACCTCGCGCATATACGCAGCCGGGTTTTCAGTGCGCTACTTCTCATTACACGATTCAACGAGAGCACATATAAGTACGCTTCCTATTCTCCCTTGAACCGAATAACGTTTGGTACCTGGTATCCCATTGAGTGGCGCACGGTGCAGCTTCCGATGTTGATACTATTGCCATCATTGTGAGCGCACCTGTCAGAGTCCCGCCGAAGATGCGAGAAAAGAGCAAAGCCGGATATAGTTGGTAAATTTGCGGGAGGATGACGCGAAAAATTGCCGTGTTTTAGCAACAAAAATGAAATATTGTACTGCCAGGCGATTAAGCTAAACTCACGAAAAATTAACGCTTTAGAAAACCGTTGGCAATTTTTGTCACAATTTTTCTGCTTTTTTTAAGCTACTGTTGCGTTTAGGCGACACTTGACACGCGCAATATTTTTAGTCACAATATTTTTCAAAAATTATTACAAACGTTGCCAGAAACACTCCATTCACACTATATTCGAACATTTAGCTTAAACACAATATACGTATTAATAAGATACACGAATTATTAAAAGTCTAAATTATTGTCGAGAATCTTTGGTCAAATAAATAGATATTTCCGTCTAATTTTCGTACCAGAGTGTACAATTAAATAATACAATAAAAAGTATATTTTTAACATAGAATATAAAAAGGACAAAAAAATATGCTAGAGCGCTCTAATGTTAATGGAGAATTTTTGAAATTAGATTTTATCGTATCATGCCCGAACTCCAAGGATCGTTATTAACCCAAAAATAATCGCCTGGGATATTTTTACACTCCAGCGACGAAAAAATGTAAATTCTAAAATATTATTTTGTATGGATATTATTTAACATATTTTATTCCCTTTTAATAACTGTTTTTTACGAACCTTTAAAATTTAAATATGTAATTTCATCGACAAGTTGCAATAAACAAGCATTATATTAATTGAACAAGCATTATATTTATTTTTTAAAAATACTGTCATAATAAACTATTTAACTTGGTCGTTTAATGTTTGTTTGATTTTTACTTACTTTTTTTCAGAAAATTATGGTTAAATTTATATATAATGTTTTCAAATACTAATAAATCGCGCGCGCGCGCGAAACATAATTAATAATACACTATGTTGTTAATAATAATGATTTTAATTGGGGCATAAAGGTATTCTAGGTAATTGTTTACGTAAAAAAAAAAAAAAAAAAAAAAAAAAAACAGGTGACTAGTCCTGAGTTAGTAGACATAACACGGAAAGAAAAAAATTTGCTATGAACACTAATCCTATACTATAATGATAAATTCTATTTGCAAATATAGGGATCGCAAATTATTTGCCGGTGTAAAAATATTTTTTTTGGATTCGCTACAAAAATAATTTTCAACAAATATCAAATATTTATCAAATATGCAAATTTGTTTGCTATAAACAACAAACAAATTTGACACTTAAATTTTTCAATCTTTTTGCCTTTCGTGGAAAAATCATTTTTCTCCTTGAATATAGGTAGGATGCTTAGAACACCACAAACAAATTTTATTTTTGTCATTTATTTATTAATTTTTAAAAGCGTGTATAGTGTTAAATTTACCTTATTTAAACCTTAATGAGATAAAGGAATATACAAATGAACTTTAAGACTTTTGAGCAATACTTTATTTTCCTTTATCAGAACAAAGTTTTCAAGATAACTATACGCGAGGTGCTGTGACTACCCATCTACTTAAAGGTTAACGAGATTATTCCAAGTTTGACATTGCGTCGTAGTTGGCATATCACAGATGAATCCACGACTAACAGAACGCGCCTGAAACTTGTTACGATAAAAACTTATCGGGCCGCCACGCCACGGTGCACAAGTAAGTTGTTGCCGAATTCGGCGTTCTCGTAGAATTTCCTATGCCTCAAGTCGGCGGCGGTACCCTCGAAATCCCAAACCGAAACCCCGAGAGAAGCTCGTTCAAGTATCGTGCAATTTGTAAAAGTGCATCGGTGCGCAAGTCCATCGTCCAAATGAAAAGCGAGTGCTACGTGGCGCCCTTACGCTGCCTTCCTACCATCTTCGCCTTTTACGCCGACCGCTTCCTCGTGTACGGACCGAGTTAATTAAGGAATACCTTTCACGTCGAAGCTACTATACCCGGTATAGATCGAAAACGATGGTCTGAACGCGGCCCAAGAGATGGAACGTCAGTACAATTTATTAAGTAAGAATAGACGCACTCTTAACGCACCGTTCGTCTTCTCATTTGGTTGCGAATAGAAACTTCCATTTTGGTAAATATTCATCACAAAGGTACTTGGACAAAAGATATTTCAAAGTAGTAGTATAATATTCAGAATAACTCAATAAAACTTTCTTGTAGTAATCATTGATCACCTTATAATTTTCGGATGATTAATTTCTCCATTTGTGAATGCTTATTTTAGCTATACTTTTAGATATTGTCAAATATAATTTTATAAGTCTCGAGTGATATGTGAGATTTAAGATACATAAACGCGTAAAATGAGAATTATTACAAATTTAGTTCGAATCGCGAAGAAAATAGATCCTTGAAATTTTATTTCCCTTTTTATGAATTTTTGATTGACGTTATATTGATGTTAAATTTTTACAATATTCATTAAAATAATGATTTGATTAGAAACTTAATTTTAAATAATTTTGAATTCTTTATATATCACTCTAAATTTTTGGGAGTGAAATTTCACTCCAAAAAAAGTGATAGTTGCGCCAGTCCGGCAAGGAGTGAATTTCTTAATCTAATCTAAAAAGTCAACTTTAATGATTAATATCTCGCTTCGCGAAACAGAGCGACGCTTTTTTCTGCCACATTCGTTCGTTTTGTGCAAAAACACGTAGAATGAGCCTAATAATTTTTAATTAGATGTAGGGAGGCTAAACTTAACATTTATCAAAGTAAAATTTCAGTCTCTCCCTTCGGAGAATGAAATTATTCACTCTTCACATAGATTGAAAATGGACTCCCATTTGGAATGATTCTTCGCTCTCTAAGAGTGAAAATTTCACTCCTGTCGGACTATCACTCTTTAGGAGTGAAATTTCACTCCTAAAAATTTAGAATATATATTATATGTATATAATATATGTATATATATATATGTATATAAAGACATTTGTAATTTATAAAATAGTAAAAATATATTTCATTAATCGCATGGAGATCTTTTTATAGCGAAAAGCCTACAAAAATTCCCGATTTAAAAATAGATTAATAAAAACGTGGCATGATACGGAAACATACTATTAAATTATTACATTGATTTTTAAAAAGGAACATTTATTGAAAACTGATCGAAAGAAGCGTCGCAGATCTCAAGAAAGCAAAAGCGGGGGACAATCGATGAATCGTGCGTAACAGCTCCTTGTAACTCCACTGCTCGAAATAATCATCATTTCGAGACTTACAGCTTGGCGAAGGCAATTTCCAATTCCTCATTGTCGTGCACGATGGTGTCAGGGCAGACGGGTTGGATCTTTGAACCTGTCCCATCTCCCGTTAATGATCGGGTGCTGCAATGCTATTGTTCCTCGAGTGACGCTTCTCGATGCGGAGGACGCGATAACAAGTGCCGACTGATGCGACTGGCGCGGGAGGATATAAAACGGACAAAAGGGGGGCGAATGAAAAAAAAAAGGAAAAAAGAGAGAAAATTGCAACGAGGCGACTTTGTAATCGCGCACTTCCTCCTACGATGCCATTAACCTAACCGGGCCGTTCTCACGGGTTGTTAATACCGCGACTCACTATACACGGAGCTGCGCTATTTAACGTCGCGCGGAAGGAAGCTATTGCGGAGACGCGACGTACAAACGTTGACCTTTGCTCTTTAAAACGTTTTCGTTCGAGAAAGGCTAAGATGTTTTTTCTTAGCCTCTGGAATTATATTAAGTCGGTAAGTGAGTGTTTTTCAACCATTTTATTTATACGCCGCGCGCGATCAATACACATCTACATATTTAGACTTTAAGATATCAAGAAAATATATAAGTTGATATTAAGTAAAAAACTTTCATCCTTTTTTTAGAACTATATAAAGTGTAATATATGTTAAATGTATGACGCAGAATACTCGATAGATTGTGTTACAATGCTAATGACATTGAGAACAAGATATTGAAAACAAGATGCACTGCACACAAAAATACATACTGTACGCAAATAATAATTACTACTAATTGGTTTAAGTATTTCAAAAATTCATATATCCGTAAATCTATTATAAATTCACAAGCATTATTTAAAATATATTAAAAAAATTTTAATAAGTTTAACACTTCAATCAAGATTATTAAATGAATATAAATTCGGTTTGCTTACTATATCGGGTGTCTGATAATTAATGATGAAACTCTCGCACAGAGGTAGAATGGATTAAACTGACAAGGAACACTAGGCAACTCAAAAATTCTGAAAAAATTCTCAGAACTTTATAAGAAGAAAATAAACAATTTTCGCACTCAGAGAAAAAAGTCATATCAGTAACTATAAATTTGTAGTGAAATAGCGCCTCAACTATATACATATTATTAAATTCTAATAAGAATACTAGATTAAGTGAACTAAGAAAATTATACATAACAATGAATTTTTATAAAATTTGTAATAAGTATATTTTAAGATTATTATTAAGAAAATATTCTTTAAACGTTGCTTAAAAGGAAGAAAGTAAATTAAGTAATCACTTTTCTTATCAATAGAATAGTATTTTTCTGTATGTGTAGAATTTATTTACAGAAAGACGTCAGAACTTTTTTGAATACCTGATATTTGAGTTAACGACAGCATTTTATTTTTATTCCCATTATTATTTAAGGGAATTAAGCACCATCAAATCGCAAGAGAACAGATACCGAATACTTATCGAATTTCCTGTTCTTCCATCGAGAACTACCGTCGAGATAATCACGTGCGTGCGGAAACTCGTTCACATTAAACTCTCGCAATGACTCGCGGTATTTATCATCGTCATTGAACAAGTATACGAGCAGTAATTTCGCGAAACGACGGTCTTGAACGCCTCATCTTTCCTCCGTTTGCCGATCGAACGGGTTTCGCACGACCAGCAAAACTGAGTTTTCTGATCATCCGACGGAAATTCCTGAGATATCGTAAACGCAAGCTGGCAGATAAATCAGTACGAGTATCTCCCAGGTTTGTTAAACTTTGACGAACCGTATTCGAATCTGATCTATCAATCAAAATAGCTCCAAATGTCTTAAATGTCTTCATTCCCGGGCGAGTTTTACTTGCAGAAACTGCACAGAGTTCGCTTTACACATAAAGCTATGAGTAAAGATGCGATATTTCGATCGGTACGAAATATTCTTACAGCGTAGGGAGAAAAATTTTCTGTTTGCGCGCAATGGTTATATCGCGAATATCTGGATGAGGGAGCGGAGAATCTCGCAGCTCTCCTATTTCTCAGACGATACAAGCAGGGGACAAGTAAGTGGAGTGCTGATACTCGATCGTCTCACGTACCTTCCCCGACCGACGACGTCTCGCGCAACCAAACTATTCCATACACGTTTCATGAATCATAGATATCGACAAGGGTATCGACATTATCCCGCTAAATCATTTTGGGATGGTTTCTCGCGCGCGAGATTGTACGGTATCCCCTTAATGAAGCGTGGTAACTCCGCACGCGCATCCGTTTTCGCGCTTTCACCCTTTCTCTATCGATCACGTATCGTAAAGCTAAAGTGATCTTAGTGAACGTCTAATCGCGCACCGCAGACGATACCGAAGCCCGAATTACCAGCGTTGCCCTACGTCGCGCGCCCATAGATAACCGCGTGGCTTAACGAGGCCAGTCGACCAGATCTAGTTTCTATCCCGGATGCGGCTCATGTTCCATTGACCGCGACATTATTGGCTTTCTAGAGACACCAGCGATTCCATAATTTTCATTAAATCCCGATAAGCCTACTTTCGCAAACGGGACAGGAACAAATTTAATGCCCTGCCTTCTTAGAATCTGTTCCCTTACGTTCAAAATATATTTTTAATTATTACCATGAATGAGTTAGGAAAAGCTTACTCTATCAGTCATCAAAAGTAAATTAATTTAACATCACAGTCTGTCAGTTAAAAAACACTTGTGTCTTAAAATTTTTAAAGAGAACGTAATCTTCTTCAAGAATGATACATCTTAAGTCGTTTTTATAAATAAAAAAGAGAGTCTTCTATAGAGAATATTTAGAGTTTTGGTGATTGAAGTTTGAAAAAGAAATTATTTTATTTCACTAAATTCTATTTATATAAGTCAATCAACATATAATTTATAAAAAATATTGATTTGTTTTACTACTTACGTTTTTTGTGTGCTATAACCTTTAACTTTGTTAACAAAGATTAGAGACTCTCTAAACTGACCGTAAGAATCGCTTTTGATTGGTTTGTTATTTTCTGACAATTTGTTTTAATTGAAACGAGGTAACACAATCTTTTTCTTTGTTGTACAATTGCAGAGCGAGATAGCACGTATCTTTTCTCACTCGCAGAATTTTATCAGAACATGCTTTCATGGCTAGTTTTTAATTAGAGGGTCTTCTAACGAAAGCTAATCACGCGCAAAATGGTGAAGGTAAAGCGATTAAATTTATCTTGCAAAAGTGAATATATAAAATCTTATTGTTTACGTTGTTCTATGTACATGACCCTAAGAGAAGTAACGAGTTCAAAAATATATTAACTATCGTACTTTTCGAAACAGATCTTAGTGCTTAAATATTTCTGTGCGAATTTATATAACTGATTCTGCAAATTGCGCAGAACAGAACCAGAGTAGTCAATTTAATATCGCATATTAAATTGACAAATAAATTTAATAAATTATGACGCTAATAAGCATCTTTATGAGAATATTAATAATCTGATATTAATGAGAATCTTAAACCTGCTAATAATTTATTGCGAAAAATATTGCCTTAGTTGCTCAAAAATATATATTTCTGTTTATGAAACCTGAAAAAGCTATCGGTGCGCGTGACATTCCTTTGTTCCGTTGTTCCACGAGATTGAAATGCACGCACGTTCATCCCACGCAAAGAGAACGCGAAGACATATAGGTCTACTTCACTTAACTCACGTCGGCACGCCGAAGTTACTATTCTGGATGGAAATCTAGGTATGCCGGTAGCCCGCGAGCCACAATGGCCTGTAAACGCGATAGTATCATTGCACGTCACGGCAACGAAACAGCGTCTCTCCCTTCGCTTTTTCTCATTCTTTTCTCTCTTCTTTCCTTCCTTACTTCTTCTCTCGTTACATCTACGTTGTGATATCCGGTATTTCGATCGAGCTACCTTCAGGATGTCAGAACTGTCGAAAGAAAAATAAACTATATATCTGCGTCCGAGTTTAATGCACAATAGTGGCGTCTGCCTGAGCATGCGACTATCGCAAAAGGAGAGGAAGTTGTTCACGATAAGAATTCCCACATATAGCACGTACAGCATGCGGAACGATGTCCTTTCGGACTGTCCAATACACCTGTTTCTATTGCCAGCCAGACTGGATTAAACGAGAAATTTTGCAGTATCGAGAAATTAATCTACTTATTTCCAATTTAATTTCTCTGTTCCAATTTAATTATGCTGCAGCATATTTTTCACCGTTTCATATGCATAATGATTATTAAGTAAAGTACAATTTTGGATACTAACAGAAAAGACAAATTTAATGACTAAATATATTGCTCTTTTATTTAAAAAATGACAAAACACCAAAAACATATGATTTTCGCGTTATCTCATAGAAAAAAAATTCTATTGCTAAGAAAAGGGATTACTTAATTAATTTTTTTCTTCTAAGTAATAGTTATATTTAACAAAAAGAATCTTTTTGATAATATAGTTTGAATATCTTTTTGATAATAGTTTTAAAACATACTTATTATAAATTTTAGAAAAAGTCATTATCATGTACTTCACTTAACTCACTTAAAACAAAAATTAACTTTTTTTTAGAATATTACAAAACTATAAGCGACTTTGTATAATAAGACTCGAATTTATTTTAATTTAATAACTTTATTTGAAGTATATTAAATTTCCTAGGATTTAGAATATATTTTAAATAAATTTGATGCTTATGATAAATTTATAATATATTTTAAATAAATTTGTGGATATATGAACTTTTGACATACTTACTTAAAACAATTAATATTGAAACACAGTATATATTTTTCTGTATGTATAAATGAATTAAATTACTCTATCAATCGTCGAAAGTAAACATCAAAAAAACGTCACAATTAAAAAAAAGTAGTTTTAAAAAAATCGTTAAAATCGTCACAGCTCAAAACGTATGGTTTTTTTTTTTTTTTTTTAAGAACTGTGAAACAAAAATGACATTTAATTATGTTAAGAATATATTCTTTTACCTATATTATTTCGTTAGTTAGTAAATTTCTGTCAAATTGAAAAATAATCTTTTCACTTTTTTGAGAAACATATATATTTTAGCTACGTCACTTTTGAAATAAGAAAATAACATATGTATTTTATTCTTCCTTTTTTAATTTTTACATTATTTGTGTAAAGTCTAGGGAAACGGCAAAAATTTAATTTTACTGCTTGCCTTTTTGAATACTGTCAGTATTGACAAATACTCACTTTTGCATTCAATTCGATAGAATTTGTTAAGCATGTTAATGCAACTAGGAGGAAACTAGAATACGATGAAGTAATTGGATATTATACACGATAATTAATTGTGTTGCTCGCATTCACTGTATAAAGCGGAAATAGATATTTCCAATGAACAAATGACTCGAACGTAATTGACTGCCATTGTTTAGATATCTCCTGCAATGCTTCGCTTTAAATGTTACGAAGCAGTAATATATGTCACTTTTAACGATCTCTGATGAATACACAGTCCTACACGCAACAGCACATTTTTTCCCGACCATGAAATTAACGTTCATTATGGATTCTCTGACTTTTATTAATTTACCATTTACGAAGATAATCAATATTGAAACGAACAATATTCTTCCTAGTAACATTCAAACTGAATAAAAATACTTCAACTGTTCCGTATGTCACATTATGGTGCTATGTCGTAGGAAAAGATAAACGTGGAAAAGTAGCAAGAATCGACAGTAAACAAACATAAATTATCCGACATCGTTGCGCCTGTCTGTCTACTTGTCGCGTCCCGGTAACTTTTTTTAAACACGCGCACGCGAACTAAAAATATCTTGCGTCCAGTTCTCTATGGATCTTCCTACAGCAGCAGTAGCATAGCCGGAGAGGTCGAATTCGGTGTCAAATATCAAGTAAACCGACGTAACTTTCAATTAACGCGACCGCACACGATGAATGCCCGCGTATGGAAAAGCGACAAAGACACGGACAGGATGACGGACGTAAAGGGAACGAAAAGAAATATCGTACTGAGAGACCGAGCAGCGCGCTCGCGAGTAAACGGCACGATCGCACGTCGTGTATTCGCCTCGAAATCGAACCATCGCCGAATCAGGATGGCGCGAAACTCGATGTAATTGGATTTCGCGCAAAATTTGATCATCCTAGAATTATTTTGGAATAGAGATCGATTATTTTTAGCGCAACACAGAATAAGCTATCTCATGCTGGGCCGATTTAAAGCAAACGAATGGACACTGTTTCAACACTTTTCATTTAAACAACCTTTTGAAACAGATTTCCATTTTACTGTACAATGTTTTATTCCTCCCCCTCCCCCGCTTCACCTATGAGTCTTAACTTATTTTGTTCAATGCGTGAATATTTTTGATAATATTTATATATTTTATAATTATAGCACTCAAAATAACATGGCACCTTGGCCTTGGTAATTATTAATCCTGAACTATAACAACGAGATATTTGACCCGAAGCGAAACTTTTTGGACAATCTGTATGATTGGCATTATCAGGTTTTCGAATTGTATATTTTAAAAATGTAAATTTAATACCATACTGTATTTATATCATTTTCACCTAATATATTGATATAAAACACCAACATGATGTGGATTAATACTGAGTGTAGATTAACATCATGATTTGAACAATTTAATACTAACAGTAAAATCCATATCATGTTGTTTATCAAGATTGTGGTAATTATATTTAACAACTATAGGGTGCGTTCGCTTTGTACGTTGAAAGTATATTTTATCCTTGTTGTCTATCAAATATTGAACAAATGATGCTTATAAACGTTATAAGCGCTAAATTGAATGCATCCATAGTGTTATAAATCCATATCTATATTTTTTAATAAAAATATAAGTAAAAAAATTTTTAGTAAAAGTGTAAGTAAAAAATTTTTAGTAAAAATGTTAGTAAAAAATTTTTAATTTTTCTATATACGGAAAAAAATTAGCTGCCACAGCTAAAAATTAGGTATGGCAGCTAAATTCAGTAGTATTATATGGACACCTAACGTCATATCTGCGAGGTCTAATTTCCATTAACTGTGAGGTCTAAATATTATCATTGTAACAGACAAGCATTTTGCTATTATGTCGATGTATTGATCATTACAGCAAACGTTTTCTGTATAGCAGACAATTTGGTAGCAAAGTACAGTTTCAGCAAACTGTACCATATTTAGCTGTGGTAGAGAAAATTTTCTTTTACACGGACATATCCAACTAACTTTGACAACTAACTTCATGTTGCTTAATAAATTGACTGTAACAAACATGCATATTTTGCTGTCACGTTCTTATATTAGCTACAGCAGCAAATCCTTTGTATGTATTAACAAATTTCATAGCTTTAGTAATTAATGCAATTTCAGCTAATCAGAATTAGCTGTGGCCAGAAACATTTTTTTTTCCGTGTATAAATTACCATAAAGCAAAAGTTTACTTCTATTTATATTTCAAAAAAGACGCTTTAAAACATAGTTTTTATAGCTGTAATTGAGGATTAAATTATATATATAGCTGCAGTTGAAGATTAAATATGTATATTATCAAAAAAATATTTTCGTATAACAAATCAAACTAACCAAGACTCCTTATAAATCATTACTTACGGCATGCATTACTTGCGGCGATTGTCTTTTACTACCTACTTTTTTCATTTATTTGTTTCGGGACACATTATCTATATTTATTTTTATTTTCTTTGTGTAAAATTATCATGATCTATATATCTGATTGTATATCAGTTACAAGATATCCTATGGCTCGTATAATCTTGCAATAGTTTCTATAAAGCCATTAACAAGCCTATCAGAAACACTCCACCGGAAAATTAATTCGCGTACCTTAGTGTGGAATCAACAGGACCAGCTTGTTCGATCCGACATACTCTCGTATTTGCCACTATTGTTCGTGCATATATACATCGTGGGTTTTGGCTAGAGGCGCGAAAGGTTAATACCGATGCTACTCGCAATAGGCTAACTCTTATCATCGTATCCGATCTCAGGGTTGTTTTTCGTGTTTGAAGAGTCAAACCATAAAAACTACAGACCACAGAGCCTAAAGAAATAATGTAAGCCGATAAACACGCGTGCGCGCGCAAATTTTGCGCTTTTCTATTTTGAGATTTTTCATGAATTTGGTCCTAAATCTACAAATTATATTTTTATTTATATACGCCGAAATTCTGAGACCCAGCCGGATGTTGTTACACGTAACTCTGAAAATCTATATTTTTTTAACGGATTATTTTTTCCGATCTAATATTAGTCTAAGTCCGTTAAATGGCAAAATATGAATATTTAAATAGGTTGAAATTTTCAAGGATATTAGTCATTTGAAATGTTCGCCGAGTTTTACGAACTCGTATATAAATATATAGGCACAGACATATATGATTTTAAGTTTAATCTAATCAATGAAAAGTTATTCTTGAATAAAATGGTCACGTAAATTAACTTGATCCTTCAAAATTTATAATTATTACAATAACGTGTGTGTGCGTGCGTGCGTGCGTGTGTGTGTAGAATGAAAAATAATTGATTTTATTTTGTCTATCTCTTCATCACACACGCACACACACACCCACACCGATATATATAATTCTCAAGTTTACTTGAAAATAATGAAGAGATAGACAAAATTATTACGACATATATGTGTATGTATAATAGAATAGAAAATAACTAACTTCATTTTACCTAATTCTTCATTACTTTACAATAAAACTATTAAGGTAAATTTGTTAAATTATTTTCAAACTCGCTATTTTCAAATAATTCTATAAGCTTATTATTCTTAAATAATCTTCAAACTTTGTTTAATTATCAATTTATGGTTAGTTGATTTATGCTGCTGGATAAATGCATATGTGTGTCTATATGTGAAGAAAGCTCAATTATAGGACGGTTTTGAGGTTTCGTCATATAACTATATGTAGGCTTCTATAGATAACTTGATCGTAATGCGATTTATCTAACTAATTGTGAGTTCTATCCACGAAGCGGCAAGAAGGTTGGAAATAATGCTCGCGGCTTGTGCTCCGTACAATACTCGAAGGAAATCACCGCCTGAGACTTTAATTCCTCGATTATCCTACATTGCCCCGTTAGAGGATATTGCTGGCGTTATGCAGCTTCTACAGGATAGCTTCTAACCTGCTTGTACAGCTTCTCTTTAGTGCAAGGTGGAAGCGATCCTGTATATCTGTGATATTCTTGTATCTGTGTCTTTTGTATCTAAGAAACTCTCATAAACGACGCCGAATTTGCCTTTTTCGCCTTTTCGGGAAAAAAGATCTGTCATCAGTTAAAATAAAATTAATAACATTTAATCACTAACTCTTCAACTATGAATGTACATATATAATTATATTCTATATATATAATATACACACAAATATAACATATGTATATATGTATATATATATATATATATACGGTATACATAATTGAATATGTACATCTGTAGTTAAAGCGTTAGTTATTAAAAATATCAATCATTTTATTTCACTAATTTTGACCGGTTGATTGTCTTAATCCCTGTTCAAGTTATGTAAATATATGTATATGTAAATATATATATATAAAATATATATAACTTAGACAGGGATTGAGACATTTGCTGCAACCAAAGCCGATTACACATATCCCTTGTGCATTTCTTATTACATATTTCGAAAACGATTATTCACGGATTGTAATAGTAGAAGACTAAAATGTCATATAATACCGGAAGAGTTGAAAGAGCCAGCAGATGATATACTGCGTTACTTGAAGATTCTCGTTACTCGTTCCATCTCTCGTAGAAAATCTTCATATTTCCTGTCGGCGAATCATCGTATGATGCTAGCCGCGGGGTATATCTACGAAAAAATACGTTTGATTTTCGCAGAATCGCAAGACGAATGATCTTATTGAGAGCGAACTGGTACTTCCTTTCATTTCTCATCTACCGTAACTATTTCCCATCCGTTTATCGCGAAATCGTATTTAAATAAGCATAATGTGTGATAATGTATTATTTTTTAAATTTACTAATTACGTAATTTATTTCTAGATTAACTTGAATAACGGTCCTCCGGTATCAGTGTTCCACTAGTCCCGCTACAACTCGTTCTGGAACAGGATTGGCCCTATCCGGTCGGTGCTACGTATTGCGCGCATATAGCCAGGCGATTACCCAGTGTCGCGTTTCCGGTACCACACTCGCGTCGTTCTTTTTTTTTTCTCATTCCCTGTTCCGGGTAATGGAAACGTTTGGGAGCAACGATTCTGTTCTATCTTTGCCGATTCGGATTGAATTGCCTTTCTGGTTATCGTTGGTATTACTATCGCAGCCGTTATCCCCGTTCTTCTCCTTTATCTCGCTGCTTTCTACCGTTCGCTCCATCTATACGTCGTTGCTCGTTGGAAATGCCTTGTTACTAGGTTCCCAGAAAATATTCCGACATACGTAAGCCTCGAACTGAAGAGGCCGTATAATGTATATACAGAAGACTTATAAGATAGTGAAACAACGTTGCGATGCAACGCATACGAGGAATGATGGGTTAGATGATACGTATGCATATTTAACAGAAATGAGTGAAGAATGTCACGTTCAATTAAGGCGGATTTTGATGCCCCGCCCCCTAATAATATTTTTTGTGAATTTTACAATTTCTTTTATTTAACAATTTTTATTTTACAATTTTACAAGTTTAATCAAACTGCGCGCTAATTATTTTTCGGTTTTTAAACACAATCGTAAATTGAAGCTGAAGTACGTAATATCACAAATTAAATTAATAAGCAATTTATTATACTGTTATATAAATTCAGAATGTCTATTTTTAATTATATTCAATTTAAGTTATTTTTAATCATTTCTATAGGTCGCTATTGTTCCTACTCAATATGTCATTAATTTAATATAAAAACAATGGAGTTAAACAATTTAACTCAAGAAAATATATTAAATTTAACTTATTATTTAAAATGTAATTTATTTATTATTTACTATGTGCAGATTGTTGTTCAAAATTAATCTGGAAGTAGATTGATTTATATTTTGATATACATCGAAATTAAAAATAAATTGTTATTTAACTCAAAGTATTGGATTATCATTGCTTTTTGATGTAACATAATTAAAGCACTGAAAATTTATATTCGGTCAAGACGGATCTTGATGCTTAATAATAAATACATGTATCTTTTCAATTAGCTAAAGAAAGAAGAAATATTATTAGTGTGCGTTTTTATAGGATTACGATACGATGTGCTTTGAAATAACTTTTGAAAAAGTATCTTTACTGCCAATTATGCATCAAGTAAAAATTTAGACTAAATTTCTTTATTCCAATTTACAATAATTCGAAACTTGCGATTAACTTATTTTTTTCTCTTGTTTACAAAAACATCCCGAGTCGAAATTTTGTTTCTGCTTTAAATCTTAGTTTTAGGACGTATGTAGCCTCTAAAGATTTATAATGATATATGTAGGCTCTAGAGATTTATAATAGGTTTTAATCTAATGAATTGAATTCCTACGTTGAGTAAATGGCAGTATTAATAGGAAAATTTCCTATTTCTAGGTTCAAAAGAATTTTCTAAATAGAAGCTGTAGATTAAGTAATATTAAAAGAGGTCCTATTTGATTGTTTAAGTATCAAAACAGGTTTATGAGGTTTAATCAAGGTTGAAAGAGATTGAAAGTAGGACTAAAATTTCGACTCGGGATCCTAAGGGTAACGGAGATTTAGACATCCCTTATCCCGAGCTGAAAAACGTGCGTAGAGCTAAATGAAAGATACGTATTTCGGTGTGCGCATGCAGATTTTCTTGTCGTTTCATTACAAGGACTGCGGGAGTAGTCCGGACATTTTTAGAGAGGGGGTACCCCGCGCAATTCCGTCGACACGCGGACGTCCGTTCGCGCATTGTCAGCGTCTTGTTAATCCTCCCGCATCGTCAATCTTGTTCCGCCGATGCAGCTTCCCGTGCTCCTCTCAGTATAACATGATACGAGCATCCCCGCGCTGGCTGAAAGCGCACGACGACGAGTCCGCTTGGGAAAAATCGTGATACGCAGAAGAAGCAAATCCAACGGTGAGAGAGCAACGGCAAAGGGACCGACGTGCTGTATGCACCTGCCGGTTGCGGTGACATCGTACTTGACCGAGATACTGATACCACAGCACCGCCATACCTCGTATGGGCGTTCCAGTCTCGAAACACGCCGATACGCTCGCGGAGTGCCGAGTGCCGCAGGAATACGCGAACAAAGCGATATTCCGCGACTAAAGTCCGCTCTCATGCTAGTTTGCAGATTGTAAAACACGAAACGGGAAAATCCGGATTTTTCTTTCATCTCCGGAGGACGGTGGTTTTAAGTTAATTATTCATAAATATATTTGTCTCGCATAATGTTAAACATATGTTAATGCAATGTTATAATTCTGTAAATTAAAAGTACCGACACATGTGCCGGGCTGAAACATGAAACCATCCATAGTTTCTTTTCTTTTGGCAGCACAGCGTCATTATCTCTCTATGTGCTAAAGTTATTTGAATACATCAATTATTCGTGAATATAACGATGTACCTATATATGTAATCGATATTTACACAAAATGAATTATATTCAATACTGCGTTTAATATTATCCGAGATACGTTTCGAATAACTCCGCAAGCTATAAAATTTCATTTTCGTATTATAATATGTAACATTTATAATATGGCCTCGATATGTACCGTCGCCATTCTAGCTTCAGTTATTCTCATTAAATACTTAATATTGAAACTTGAAAGGCTGCGAAGGGAAATATTCATGAGAGCTTTCATTAACTCTCGAGGGACAACATCGTCTTGTCATTAAAAAACCAATTTTTTTTTACTGATTTTACTCAAAAATGTTTTAAGTGAAGAATCATCGAGATAGACCCTCTATCGATATATATCGATGTATAGTCTTTCGGTTGAATAAAAGTACTATATTTCAATGCTATACATATATTTTCATCTTTCCATCAGTTCTTAAGTATAACTAATTACATTCAATTGTATACTGAACTTTACGCTCATGAGAGATCTGCTTAGACATGTAAGCGACGGAAAAAAACTAGAATTTTAGAAAAAACTCGGAAAATAATGGTTTTTTTCCTTTGGCTTTGACATTTTTTTTTTAGCATTCCACGATTTCGACGCTGTACTATTGCTCCAGAATTTAATTTTTGCACTTATCCGTAAGATTTCTGTGTAAAAATAATTATAAAAGTTAAAATATTGTATAATAATTAATATAGTATGATGCCGGTGGTCATAAATATACCTTACCTTTCACTATTATTTGAATGATATTTTAAACTGTACTTCAATTTTAAAAGTTAAGTAAGTGGTCCATACTGTTATTAATACAAATAATACTTTACTAAACTAATTGACTGTTTATGTTGTATACTGTGATTGTAATTATACATATTCTAAATTTAAATTAGTGAGACAACAATAAAATTATAAAGACAAAAGTATTAAATAGCATCGAAATAACAAGAAAAATGAATTCTATTTCTTCTACATATTTAATACGAATTCTAAACGTTTTTTCATGAATGTTATGTAATTTCATCAAAAATACCGTTTTTTACTTGATACTTTTCTCGAAGTCAAAAATAAAACATTTTTTACATTTCTAGGTCTGCTACTTCATCGCATTTGAATTACATAGCACTTTAATTTCTTCAGAGACAGAAACCAGTGCATCAAAGAAGAAGAAGAAGTATAACTAATTTGCACATATTTCGAATTTATCTTAAATTTAATTTTAAAGTGAACTTAATTTTAAAATTTAATTGCATATAGTGAATACTAAAATATAGTACTTCTATCCACCAAAAAGGCTATACGTTGCTGTATGTATATATTGTTAGATTTTATATATACGAGTATATGTATGTATATATATATATATATAGAGAGAGAGAGAGAGAGAGAGAAAAGAAAGAGATTATATATCGATGATTCTTCGCGTCAAAACATTTTGAGCAAAATAAAAAAAATGCAACATTCGTTCCTAGAGAAACAAAAAATCAATTCTATGTTAAAGGAAGAGATTGAAAGTGACGTCGAAATCCATAGTTACAAATACCAAACATTTTTCTCTCTGTGCAAAGTTAGACAAATAAAAGCATGTATTATTAAATAGCACATTGTCATTCGGTCAGCTTATATGGTGATATTTCCATGAAGTCGAAAATACGTGTATTCTCAAAGGTCTAACGAACATTTTTGGACTCGTTCGCGAAACGGCTTCGTCCAAGAGTGATGATATTCCGCAACGAGGCGTCCACGAATAATCGGAGGCTGCTTTTCATTTCGAGGCGACGCACGCTGCGCACGGCGCCCTTAATTGGCGCGACGGCCGGCGCCTCGCTCGTTCGCGGTTGGAAACCGGCGCGGCGTACGTTAATAAGCGAAGCGCGGACAGGGAAGCTCGCTTAGCGCGTCAATTTAATTTTTAATTTCCCCGTGCTCTTATCATTACTTTTTTCCCTTCCGCCCATCTGGACAGTAGTCCCAATCGTGTTTCCATCTGTCGCGTGCGATATGCGGTCACCTATTCCGCATCCGTAATGACATAACGACGGCCGCATCTAGTTGTCAATAACGTGGTATATATATCCGATAACTTAATTATTCCGCTATACGTTAGGCGCGGCCTGGAAACAGCTCGGTGCTCTAAATCGATCGGCATCTCTCCCCTCGAATAGGATGAATAAGTAAATTAGGTCTCTGTATGCAGAATCGCAATGTATGGATTCGCGAGCGTATTACTCACCAACAATGCCAGGCGTTTGCACGTAAATAACGTTAGACTAACATGTGTACAACGTGTAAATTGTCCTTGTATACGACTAACATGTACGGACATAATCCATAACGTATAAAATACTTAAAATTGAGCTTAATTAAGTAAATTTCTTATTATATTTATTGATGCCATTAGTGTAATAAATTGTAATGAAATAACGAATTATTTAGCCAGATTTATTTAATCTTGACTCGCATGACAATGCGAATATACTTCGTACATATGTTTCATTAGATCTTTATAAAATCTTAATTATAACAAGCAATTTATTTTTAATGAATTAAACTAGATAGATTGTTACACGAACAAATCAAAGAAAAGTCAAATACAATCAAGATCTTAGAGTCTAATAATATCTTTTTATGTATGTAAATTTTAAATACATCTTCTATTTATATAAACTGCACGCCGATTACTGTCGCACTTGAAAGCATAGCTGATTATCATCATTATTAAATGAAAGATCAATTTAATTTGTAATATTATTTTAGCTATATTTTATGACTGCATTTCAAATCCGACATTGATCGACAGTTTATATAACTGGAAGCTATATATTTAAAATTTATATATAAAGATATTAAACCAAGATCTGTCTAGAATTAGATTGTATTTGGCCTTTATACTTATTTTAATTTCTTTTCATTATAAAAATAAACATGACGATTACTTTGAATAATATATATATATATTTATATGTGTATGTACGCGCGCACACACACACACACACACACACACACACATATGTTAAAAAAAGTGCATCGTAATTAAGAATCTTAATGCCATTTTATTACCTATTTCCGTCAATATTAGTTAAAGCTGATTGAAGTTTAATTGAGTCTCCTACCTTCTTTCTCTCTTTCTCACTTTTTCTTCTTTTTCTGTTCAAGTAACGATATATAAAGAAACTGAAAATCATTTAAACTCTAATTAACTCTTAAGCATTACGGAAACGGGTCAATTGGAAAATAAGTAATTACTGTGGGATTAACCAGAATCGTTAACGCGTCTGGATCTAAATCAGAATCCGCAGGCGGATGTAATCGTCACCTGCTTTGCATCTCGCGCATCTGCCGCTTCAAAATCGCTCCTCACTTAAGCGACATTCGCGAGTATTCAAGTTTCGAAAGAGCAGCGGGAAAGTTTCATGCACCAGTATTTGGTTCGTATGGCATTTATTATATCGGGTACATATCTCGGCCCTTCTCACTCATTTGATCTTAAGAGCGTCTAAGAGTCGAAGGACGGCTTAACGCTCGGGTTACAAGCTTCACATGGTTCAATAGAAGAGCAAAAGGTTCGAGGCGGACAAAGCGCCCGTTCATCAGACCCTCCGGCAATGGCCAACGTTGTCCGATGGTAAATAATCTGGTGGTAATAAATCTGGTAACAAAACACGCGCGCGGGGAATATACTTTCGTTCTTCCTCCTTCACGTTTTCTGTTTCAACCGGTTCTTAAAGAAAACCGCAAATATTTATCCTTCATATACGGAGATTGAATATTTCTCCTAAAAATATGCTGTGTTTCAGTTGGGTTTTTTGCGGAAAGGATGAGAGGACCGTTGTTAACGTAAAATGTACACTTTGCTATGTGTCATTTAAACGAGCGTACCCGGAAAGAACGGTTTTGCTGAAGTATCTAAAAATTTAGGTATTATATATACAGATTTGAAAATATCTTTGTTTGGACTATCACAACACAAAAATAATTATGTTTATTTTTTAAGATACTTAAAGTTGCTAAAATGTTAAAAATTTATGCAGCATTGTCATCAACGCTTAAATCAAGCTTGTCCAATTTGAACTCCGAAGCCTAAACTCAAAGCCACCGACGTAAAAAGATTCCATGTGAGTAAGATTTTAGGAACTGTAAAGTATTGATAAGCGTCACTTAGATGCGTATCAGCACTTTACAGTCCTTGAAATCTTACCCACATTGAATTTTTTGTCGATAGCTTTGCGTTTTGATTCCAAAGCTCAAATTGGACAGGCCTGGCTTAAACGTTCTACATATATGACAATTCAACAAAATTATTTTCGGATTTGCGAAAGGTATTACAGATACTTCAGCAAAATCATTCCTTCCGTTTAGATATGCACGACTGAACGTGTGTAGATCCTCAATTATTTTCGTTCAGAGAAAAGAGCATTTTCTACCTTAGATAAAATCTCATTTGGCGAAACATTTTTCATAAGTGTGTTTTTGCATTTTACTTTTGATAAGACTGTATTGCGCTTCGCTCGAGCTAACGATCTCCCGAGGTGTCAGCCGCCGCATTCCTTTTAACCGTGGCGAGCTGCACGAAAACTGAGGGAACAACGGCTGGGCAAAAATCGTCTCATCGAGTTTATCTTTGCGATAAAAGTTTACCTTTCGTTAGACGGAAGTGCTTCGGTTTCAGAAGGCACTTATGTGCCGTGTATCTCGCGCGCGTTTCTTGCACTTCTCTCGCCCGTGATTCGTGGGAAAGTACGGTCGACAATACGCTTTTCTCCGCGGAAGAGCACGCGAAGCCAACCCAGGGGGATAGCTCTTGTCTCGGACAAAGTCAAATATCGAAGCTGGTCCGAGTTTCCCCGTCAGTTTTCCCGTTACTTACTGTGGCCTCTAATTACAACGTAACTTTCAGACGACGACGACGACGACGACAATGACTTGGGATGCCGACGAAGACGATGCGGGCTTGCGATTTATCGCGGCCGGCATATTGCCGAGATATTTTCTCGCCGAATCTGGCTTTTCCGGAAAGACGGCGGCAGGTAACTTCTCTCTCCGCTGTGAAATACGGCTTTGAGCGAAAGCTCCTTGGCGAAGAGTGTCCAGGGAGCGCACGCCACTCTTCTCTCTCGCTTTTCTTTCTCTCTCCCTTTCGTTTTGCCTCTACGAAAGGAGTTCTAACGCGGAATCTCCCGTTCTAAGAGGCGAAATGCGAGTTTCGCCGGGGCCCTCGGGAAAAATGAATGAAAAATATTGTCTTGGACACAATGGCCCCGAATCCGTGGCGGG
>NW_017257506.1:91978-136615 GCF_001594055.1 Mycetomoellerius zeteki
GAGATCGGCCACTAAGATGAGGGAGAAGGAGATAGGCGCCCCCTGACCGAGGGAGGGTAGGTGGTTGCGGGAGTAAGTTATAGGCTAGGATTACGAGATTGCCGCGAGGGGATTACGACGATGGGCTCCTGGGACGTCCAATCTCAAGGATAAACACTTTCTGACGTTCTTACGCTCAGCCGGGCTCCCGTCTCCCTCTCTTTAACGCTATACTTGGATCGTTCCCCTTTGCGGCCTCGTCTTCGGGCCGCATCAACGTTCTTTGTCCTCTGTCTCGCACCCACCATCAATGGGGCCATCACCCCGCTTTCCACCTTCTGGTTATAAAGAGCTCTCGCGGGTAGCCGACTGCTTGCGAAAACTCATTTCTCCTGCGCTGCGCCCCTGTTGCTGACTCGCTCTCGCCGTCATCGCCGACGCTTCCTGGTGTTTTTGACGTGAACAGGCGCATCTATCGAGAAAAGGTTCGGAAAGGGCGTAAATGAAGACTTTCGCGCTTTCGACCCCCGAGTGGCGGGACGTGCTTTTCGGTCGAGCGTTTGTCAAACATTTGCGCGTTTCAAAGTGCAAGGCGGGGGAAAGGACGAAGGAGAGAGAAAAAAGGGAGGGAGGGTTGACCATTGAATCTAAATCGATTATTTTGGAAACAATGTGGATCCAAGAATTAAAATCCTTCACGCAACAAAATCTGCTCTTTTCAATATATAAATGTTTTTCGCATGGAATAATATCCAGATTTATTATTTGTGTATATTTCAATATGTTTCTATGTTTCCCCGTTTCGAATACACGTATTCACGCGAACAGATTGTTTGTTGGCTGATCCTTGTTAACAAACGAGAATCGATTTATTAATAATTTAGTTTCCGGCATCTCCGCGAAACATTCCGGGAGCTAATTAATCCATTCTGCGGAAATGTAATATTCCGCTGTACCTACGCGCTCGTACGGGGAAGTAGATTATACCGCATAAACCGATGTATGCTAACCGGTTAATATTACCGCATTTAACGATCACACCGTTCACTTAATATTTCATCAAGTTTCGATCGGGTTTCAGTGTTCTATATTTAAACAGCGATGATTTCTTGCGGTGTGGCGTCGCGTCGCATCGCGTCGCGTCGCGTCTATAAAAAAATGTATTTTTATATAGGGGCGATCAATTTTTCATCGTTGAATCATCGGATTAAAATCAATTTTTTCTTCGACGAAAATGTTCGCCCATATATCGGCGAGCGATGTGCTGATGGTGGTCAGAACTATCGCTAATTTGGCGCGGTAATTTCGCGAGCCATCGTTCAAGACTTTCGGCGAAGTAGAATGGTGGAAATGCGCTTTGACGGACTTAGGGGTGAGAGACCCAAACCGACTACCGCGACCAAAAACTTTCTTTTACCACGAAGAACCATTTTCCCCACTACTTTTTACTTCGGCTCTTTTAGCACCTCCGGCAGCACGTCTTCACCCTCGGCCACCCCTCGCGCGCTCTTTCCTCTTCTCACCCTTACACGTTCTATTCTCGACGGAACTACAGAAGTTTAGGAGGGATGCGTCGGACCTTACGAGTTGGCTCGTTCTCGACTTAACCGAGCTGCCGATATACCTGGGCATAATAATTCCCGCTCATATCGCGCGCGGGGCTTTTCCTACGGTCTTGGAGCGGTGAATTCATTAGGAAGTTTCCACGCGGGCGTGCATCCGGCGAGGCCGCGCGCGAGAATTTAAATTCAACGTTTAAAACTGGTATTTCTTATAAAACCCCGCAGCGTGGGGATATATATGAGGTGAAGGAGAAACGGTTGTGTGAGGCGCCGCAGAGTGCCGATGACGAGAGGGAGAGAGAGACAGAGACAGAGAGAGAGAGGAAAAAGAGAGTCGCAATTTATTATTCCGCAGCAAAACTCCATCAGAGCAAGAACGCACGTAGCGCGTATATAAATATGTCTGCAACGTATAATAAACGATTTTCACGGAAGAAATGGTTTACGCGCGAAATTGGTATGAAATAAACAACAGCATGGATTACACAAAGTGTAATGGCATATATTTCCATATTAATCAACAAACTTTTATACTATATTATTGGATCCATGCAATAAGGACGGATCTGCACAATCGATTTTATTCCAGTGATTGAATATCTACCTTGAAGAAAATTTAATTTTATTATTTGTCGTTACTTTTACATGCGGAATTATATTATTTTTGTATGTCGATTTTATAGAGACGTGAACAGTACATAAAATATTCCTGATCCGAAACGTGAAAGCTAAGAACAGGAAACTTATAAATATTATCATAAATCTGCACCACCCAAATTGAAGAATGTGCATAAAGTATGGAGATCATGTATAATAAAATATGTGTAGAGAGAGATCATATATATATAAAATATACTTACAGAAACTTATTAATAAATACCCGATTTTCTGTAGGTTAATCTTTTGTAAACTACCGGATTATGCATAATCTCTATTTATTTTAATAGAATGGTTAATGAAATATTTGATCGAGTTTTAAACGGTAAATATAATATATTCATTATCTAATCTTCTATTACCTAAGTAATAAAATGAAAACGTGAATAAAAAACACATTACACGCATAATTTTATTATTTTCCGTAAGGTCATCTTCATTTATTTCGGTAAAACGGTAATGAAATATTTGATCGAGTTTTAAACAGTAAATACATATAATGATTGTTAAATTCATAATGACAAATTATACTCAATTTGAGTACTTTTAATTATTTCTGTAGCCCGCCATTTCTCAATATGTCGTTATTATTTAATTAATGGAATTAAATAATTTAACGTAAGAAAATATAATAAATTTGACTCAAACTTATAGTTTATTATTAAATGTATACGTTAATAGGGATATTATTTATTTTGAAACTGACACACAAAATTGATTTACGTTTTGATAAATAAAAGTTAAAAATAACAAAATGTTATTCAAAAGATTGGGTCACCATGTTTCTTTGATATCTAACATATATATATTTATTATCTTCTGTTATCTAACGTGATAAAACGAAAACAAGAGCAAAAAAGCACGTTGCGATTTTATCACAAACTCCTGTAAGGTCATTACGGTTTCAGGAATAGTAATCAAAGTTCGTCGAAATAGCAAAACCGTAAAAACGTTAGCACTGGAAAATCAGAGCGGTTATGAATTTTCAATCGATATAGCGGCTTATTGATTTTATTATAAATATGACGACACACAGGGCGGGTGAACGCAGAACGAGAGAAGATGCGGCAAGGAGAAAAAAGAAAAAAACGAGAGAGGAGGAAAAAAAAAGTGGCGAAGGAAGTAAAAGGCGGAGAACGTCGCGGAAAAAACGAGGATGGACGAAGGAAAGCACCGCGACTAGAAAAGTTGAAGAGATATCGGCCGTGTGCTCAGAGCTCTCTTGGCGCTTGGAAGGCGAGTGAAGGCGCTATCCGCTCGTGTAAGTCTCTCTGCTTGCAGCTGCATAAACGCCGAGACTACGTAACGACGTAAACGCAATGCCTATAAATAAGGCGCTCACGGCTAATAACCAACAGCAGGCACAGCGGGCACCACGAGCCGCAGGCAATCCGTTTAACTTCGCCGCTGTTGGCGATCGCGCCGTTGCTTTATAGGGCATTTCGCACCCCTTAGTCTTGGTGGGTGGTGATGATACTGGTGCTTCCCCCCGGGGAAAAGTCCGCAAGCGACAAATTATTAGTTACGAGAATTAAATCCACCAATATGGAGTTATGCGCCAGAGAGGAAAGCCCTTTCTTCTCTCTCTCTCCTCCCTCTCTCTCCCCCCTCTCTCTCTCTCTCTCTCTCGCAGTTTATGTCTTCATTCTTCTTATCTTTTATTTAACGCCCTCCAATAATAGCCTGTTGATTAAACTCCAAATTAATATCCCGAAAAGATAAAGTCCATCTGAATTTGAATGAAAAGTAAGATTTTCCTTTTTTTTTATTGCATCTTTATTTCATCAACTTAGTTCGTAAACAGTTGTTATTTATCAGTCGCTTATAATTGGTAAGTTATGAATACCTCGACATTTAATTAAGGAAAAATTTAAATTGAATCTAAGAAAACTTGTTATTATAATTAATATGGAATAAACTAAGCAGCTCTAACTTTTGTAAATATTTTATAAGACTTGATTCCTGCTTTATTGAATAAATGAAAAAGTATAGTGTTTTAAATCGATATACAGGCAATATGAATGAATAATAACTAGGGAAAGGCTGTATTTACGATAGTCGCTTATCAGGTATATTTATCATACGACACCGTTCCAATAAAGAAAACAACTGCAGGATACAACAAAGCTGAGTAAACACGGGTAAACAAATGTAGTGCATGACGATGTTTTATCTCATGCAGGTGACGAACGCTCATCGCGTAGCGAGAAATAGATAGATCTTTGTAGCAACATTGTAGATATTACGCAATATTAAAGTCACAAATGACAAGCACTCTGAAAGTTCATCGTCCGTTCATCGAGCGCTCGTATCAGCATTGCAAATAATTGTAGCTTTGACCGCAAGATTCCGCGCGATTTCCTTCTATGCGAACCTTTTTACCTTGCAACGTGAAAATGTCATGGCCTTACTCGCGATGCTAAATCCCATCAAGCCGTTTTTCAGTGTGCGCATACAGGACGTACACGCGAGCGCCGTCAAAGAACGCGGCGCACGGCACACATTAATACCACGATTAATTGGAGCAGTCGTATCTCGGTGACGGCGAGCAGAGCTTTCGAGCTCTCCGTCCACTCAAATTAAATAAGGAGTCTCCTTTATACGCGCGGCTCTCTCTGTAAATGGCTCACTTAAGCCCTGATCATCCTTTTGTTATTGCCGCCGTTGTAGTTTTCCGTCGTTAACGAACCCGATGTCGAATAATGACGTACATCCTAGATCCGTTGTGAAGATGGCTTTAAGCGTTGGCATGTCGTACCTCGGGCTCTACATGTGTGTATATGCGAGTGGAGTACGGTGCAGGATGGGGGAAAGAGAGAAAGAGGGATAGAGGAAGGTATAGGAGGTGTACGTGTGCCAGCGATGATGAGAAGGATCGAGGTGAAGGTGAGACAGAGAGAGACAGACAGGCAGAGAGAGAGAGAGAGAACGGGAGAAAGAGAGAGTAGCTGCGGAGCGGAGCGGTATAAAGGGGGGGAAGGAGGAGGAGAGAGAGAGAGAGAGAGAGAGAGAGAGAGAGAGAGGGAGAGGGAGAGGGAGAGGTGAACGTCAGGTAGGTAGGTTGCGAGTGAAAAGACAGAAGGAAAGACTGGGCGAGAGAGACGTGCCACGGAAAGGAAAGGAAGGCAAATGCGTTGGTAGGAGCGGTAACCGGCTCGACTGGAACCCAACGGCGTGGAGCGAGTGATTTTCTTCTTCATCTGCGGGATATCAGACCGATCTTTCACGCTGTGAACATTTCGGGGTTCTCTATTCAAAACCACCCTCGCAAAAAGATCATCCTAGTGGGCTCGAATTCTTTATACATAAGGTTCTCTCCTTACAGGTGTTAATGAAATTACAGGTAACTGAGGTTCTCCAACACCTTTGCGTTTTCTTCCTATTTCTCCAATATCTACGTTAATTTATAAATGTCTAAAAAGTAGTAAAACATGCGTTCACTTCTTTCCGAACTGGGATCAAGTAGAGAAGAGAGAATGATCGTTCGACACTCGTTTGTCATTCGAATAACGCACTATTCATGATATTAATAAACCAGTATATGAAAGTAGGACTAATGCATGACATGAGGGCACACGTGCGGGATACGTGTAAGCATACGCGTGCCGTCGGGTATGTACGTACCGGGAATGTAATGACATTGTGCCGTTATTACGCTAAAGAGCGGTAGATTAATATAAAGATGGTTTCATGACTCCGGACTTCCGGACAGTGGTGTGATTGCAAATGTAATGAAACACGGGAATGTTCGCGGTATCAGAGAATCGGATGTAAAAAAAGAAAAGGGCGCGTGTCCATGTCCGCGTGTGTGCAAAAAGGCCACCTCCCCCGAGTCAAATAAATGTGGGCTTTGTAAAGGTGGTTCGTATTCGTCGCTGAGCAAATGAACGTGTCAGCCGCACGAATGGCGGGGCGTTCGCAGCACAAGCACACTTTGTACGATGAATTTTGTAACGGTTGGAAAGGGCAAAACGCGATATTGAATGAAAATGTTCCGTGGGTCTTGCAAAAGACTTGCCGCGAATTGTAATTGGTCGAAGGCATTCGGCCACGTGCCATTCCTGCAACCGTGATCAGCACACGTATCGAGATATGTATCGAGAATAAGAGAAAGTATAAAAAAAGAAAGAGAATTATAAAATGGAAAAAGAGAATAAAATATTTATTCGATTCGTTTCATGAAAAGTGAACTCTTTTTTTAATAAATAAATGGAAATATAAAATAGATGTTATAGCAACGTAATACAATATAATGTTATGATATTGATAATTAGTGAGTTTTATTAACTAATAAAATAAATATAAAAATGAAAATGATGGGGATTGACCTCAAGTCAAATAAAATAAAAAGAAATAAAGTAAAAATATTAATTATGAAGTAAACATTAGAATAATAACGGTACTATAAAAAAATTGAAGAATGGAAGAGAGAGAGAGAGAGAGAGAGAGAGAGAGATGTACAATTATATAAATTTATATTAATAAGTACAAATAAGAGCTACATACAGGGTGTCCTAGAACTGACAATAAATATTTTAAAGATAAATTCTTTGGTATAATATTTAAAAAAAAAACAAAAATGTCGGGACGATACTTTTCAAATAAGAAGAGTTTAAAAATTACAAACGACGGGACTTGAACTTCGCGCTCTGAGGGATGACAAGATGGTCAGTGTGAAGGTGCTGAATTCGTTATTGTCAAAGGCATGAAGTTTGAAGAAACATCTTCACACGTACCATTTTGCCATCCCTGAGCGCGCGAAATTCTAGCTTCGTCTTTCGTAATTTTTAAACTCTTCCCATTGAAAAACTATTGTAGCCTTGACATTTTCGTATTAGATTTTTCGTCTTGAAATTGCAAAGAAATTCAAAGAATCCGTCTATAAAATATTTATCGTTAGTTTTAGAACTCCTTGTATAGTAAATATATATATAAGAATATAAAAAATAGAGAATGAAAATATACAATTATATAAATATACATTAATGAGTACAAATAAGAGAGATATATAGTAGATATATATAAGAATATGGCATGCATATAAAAAGAGAGATAGACAAAAGGAATCGTGAAAATCTTGAGTATTCTACGCCACTGAAAGAAGTGGGACCGGTGTGACTGGTTCGCAGATGCGAGACCCTCGCGGCCAACGCCGCCATTCTCGACAACATGTGGTCGAAGCCAGTAGCCGATCGCTCCAAAGTTGAATTTCTCGTTATTATATCGTTCCGAGGAGCTGACGAGCCCCGGAAAAAGCTGGCGAGCTTCCTGGATGGGTCCTGCATGACTTTTAAATAGAGAGTAGCCTAAATACGTTCCGCGTAGTAAAGAAAAATCTATCGTCCCTCTAATTATTCGTCTCCTTATTCTTATACGTGTTTAGGCAACGTATACTTATACGTCCTAAATTAGGTTTCGCTCAAGTTGGCGCCGATACACTCGTCGACACATTCAAATTTAACGAGACAATGAATCAACTAATACATCGCGTTTCCGTTCTGTTTATCATGGGCAATAAATATGCATATGCTTTAAACAGACATTGCTATTAGCTTAAACAGACTTTGCCGACGTACCACAGAGGGAGGGGATTTCCCTTCCCTTGCGCAGTCATTGATATTTAAATGTTCGTTTACCCGGATAGCCAAACAATATTCATTTCCGGCGTCCGAAATTCAACGTTGGAAAATATCTCCTACGTATCGCACTCTATTTGTCAGAATGACATGACGTCAACCAGTTTCGTTGCTCATTCATCAATTTTTCGATGTTTTCCAGAAAAAAAAAGATATTTGGAAGCGTGTCATGGGAAATTCTGATTCTATGTTTTCATATTGAAATATTTGGGGAATCGCGTTGAATATGCGTAAGATCAATTCTCGTCACGCAATTAAGCATAATCAACAATTTAAAAAAAAATGAGATGCTCAATACGAAGCATATTTGTGTTTTCGTAATTATTACGTCTACCTTTTTTTAAGGCTGCCTTTTTATTATCGTTAGGCAAGATAAAACTAGAATTTCATGCGACAAAACAACATGGCATCCGCAACCGTAAATAAACCTCAGTTTTTATAAAAACATTATATTGTGTTTTTACCGGTTTTTACCAAACAGTCGAGTTGGCTGAATTGAATCGAGACAAATCGAATAAACGCATCAACAAACAGCTCTTTTTTCCCCTCTCGTTTGCTTATTCCAACACAAAATCACGTCAAATTTGCGATCGACGCCATACCGAATCCAGCGAACGTAAGCATTGTCAGCGAAAATACGTGAACAATACCGAGGGGCGAGTATAATCGAATTTTTGCAAGAAGATTCGTGACCGATCCTTCATGTCGATATTTTCTACGGCCAATTAGCCTTGTCCTTCGCATAAAGAAAAAAAAGGGGGGGGGGAGAGAAAAAGGTAAAAAGGAAAGATGCGTTCAAGATGTCCAGTCACGTACAGGATCTACCGGCTGAATACACGAAATAAATGCGGATCTCGGAAATAAATACGTAGTCGTGATGGCACGCACGTTTCGTGCTTTCGAATATCTTGAAGCCAGCAGGCAACGTTGTTTTCTTCGGTTCGACAAAACCGAGAAGGTCGAATCGGGCGTGTTCGAGAGGTAAACCGACGACACAACGGCTAACTACGCGGGCTGGTCTATTCTCACGTTTCGCAGTCGCTCCGGGGAATGCGCGGTTGAAACGTTTGGAATCCCTGGTGAACCAAATGTGACTGTACGCATTTGCGGAATATTGGAGAATGTTCGTTAGGATTGTAGGGGCCGATGGAAAAATTAACGGAGTCTATCGAGATTTTTTTTTTTTTTTTAACTCGGAATTCTTCGTTTACAAATCTAGCACTCAGGCCCAGTTCCACAACTCACGGTTAACTCTTAACCGAGGTTCAACTTGTTTCTCATCTCTTCTAGAATTAGATTCTAGAATTAGAAAAAGACAATGAATAAGTTGAACCTCGGTTAAGAGTTAACCGTGGGTTGTGGAACTGGGTCTCAGTGTGCTACGCTCCACCGTTGTCATAATTATTCCGATCGTTTATGTATATTTTAAGTGGCCTTATATTTCTCCTTATTTTCCTATAGGATTTCATAGTAAAAACGCTTGCTTTGAGCAAAGTTAATACGACATACCCTGATTCGCTTCATCGCGGGATGCGTGAAAAGAACCTTGCACTAATTATAGAGAAAATTGATTTCCGAGTTTTAATGTAGCTTATAATGCGATGAACAAAAGATGTCATGCATAGGCTTTAACAATGAACAAGTTTTTGAACTAAGGTGTATCACACGTATCATACATAAAGATGTAAAATTTGTGCTCACAACGCACCTTTGATATACCACATCTCAAAAGCTCATTCATTATTGAGCTTTGTATCTACAATATAATATCTTTGGTTCATCACATTATAAGTTACATTACGTATGTATACATATATGTATGTATACGTGGAAACTAATATTCATTTCATTGATCCCTAATTTTCCATATAATTAGTGCGGAATCTATTAAATTGAATCCCGATGAAATGAATTAATTTTAATATATAATGCAGTTTAAAATGTGGCGAACGAAAGATGTAGACACAAAAATCAATAATGGATAATTTTTAAATTACTCTATCAAGGTGTAAAATTTGTGCTCACATGCAGAACACCTTTGATATATAACTCAAGAACTATCTTTTATTTCACCTTGTATTTACGACATCTTTCGTTTACCACATAAACTACATTATACATAAAAATTAACTCATTTCGCCATATAATTTTCCATATAATTAGTGCGGAGTTTCCCTTTAGAAACACATGCATGAGAACGTAAGTCGCGAGGAGAAAAGTAAGAAAACGCCATCGTAGGATCTTTGCCAACTGCCACAACTTCCGCGCCGTATACGTGGACTCAGCGAAAAAGTTGTGATTTTGACAGGCCGTCACGCGAATCGTCGCAACCACGTCACACACGTAGCCGTATGCATCGCTCACGTATGTGCGTACACGAAGGTGGGAAGCGTGCCGGAAATCTATGCAACAGGTGGCATCGACGGGCACCGCAGTACCAGTTTCGTGCAGTTTCGAAGGAACGTTCGACGGACGATGGCAAGGACAATTTCGATCCGCATCGAATAGAATGAGATTAAATGGGTTTCGTTACGCGAGATTGTCGGATAGATTAGATCATGATGTAAGAAGACAATTGTAACATTACCCACAATAGCGGTTTTATACGTATTGGTTTTTAAGATTTGGAATTTTTTAAATTCGCCTTTTTTATCTCTGGCAATTTCGAAATTCCATCACGCTGGAGATCGAACCGATATAATGATCCGATTACATCCCGTGATGTAAGAACATCAGGAATCACAATCTCTTGTGACCAATTTAGAAATTGGCCCTAAATATTGAAAATCAATATGAAGCCACCATTACACTGAAAAAAAATTTGCAGATTTTAAATAAATATTTATTCCAGTATATATATACTATTGGAGTAAATATTTATTTAAAATCTGCAATTTTTTTCTGTGTAGAAATTTTACAATTTTTGTACGTTTAATTGTAACGGTTACACAAGAATTTTTATACGAGAGTCTTACAATGAGGTTCTCAATATAAGTTAATATAAACTGTTTTTAAGGTTGCCCGTTCTTTTCTCTCTGTTGTTTATTATTGGTGTGAGATCGTCAAAATGACAATACGTATTCGCTGTTCGGTATATTTGAAAATCTTTACCTTTAATTTGTGACGAATTTCGCACTTTTATGTTCGATAACTCTGTACAAGATTGTTTGTGAACTGTGTGGAGATATGAGGTGAGCATTCTTAATCACGGTTGTCCAATGTATTTTTTACAAATTCTTAATACAATTCCAGCTGGAGGTTTATTTCAACTCAGCAATTTAACTATGTTGGACAACTGCTCGGGATCTCATATCCTCACTTGTACGCATGCGGCTAACCATCAAAATTCTGGCGATGTAGACGTATATTTTTAATGCGTAACTAAGTTTTTTTAATTAATTATTTTTAAATTTGTAATTGAGCTGAAAAGATGACTCAAATCTAGAGTCGAAACGTTCTTGATTAAAGATTTATTAAATGTTTCTCGCATTACATACATCTTGCGTTTGACTCCTATGGCCTTGTTTTTTACTTCTTATTTGTTTTTTTATATGAGAATTTGAACGATTGCGCATCCACGGAAATGTTACATCTGATATTCTTACATCATGGGATAGTTACGTACGGATCGATCTCCCTCGCTATGGAATTTCGAGATTGCGAAAGATAAGGCGCATACTCTCAATTGTTATCACGCGCTTCGATACCACACTGCAGTACGCGATATCCAATTATTGCATTGTCGCGTAAGAACCGCGATCGGACGATGGAACCTTGAAGCGGAACGCTAGAGAAACCGAGCGTGAAGCAGCTCAATGCGGAATTACTGAACGTGAATCATTCGCGGGGCGCGGAGGAGAGGAACGGCTTTACGTAAAGCATTCTCTCGTGATTACTCGTGACGACGAGGACGCATCGCAGAAATGTCGTAAAATCTGCGCCGAGTCGCATTAGAAGACCGATATATCTATAAGCTACACTGAAAAAATTAATTGAAAATGGACGAATCAGAATTTTCTGGTTACATTCATTAGAATTCTGGTTGAGGTAATCGGAATTCTGGTTGATTCAATATTTCTGGTAAAAGCTACTAGAATTCTTTTTACCAGAATAATTATATCAATCAGAATTCTAATTATCTCAACTAGAATTCTGGTAGACAACCAGAAAATTCTGATTCGTTCATTTTCCATCAAAATTATTATTTAATCCAACCAGACTATTTTTCTCAGTATACCGTATATCTTTTCGCGAACCGAGTCGCTCCATTGAAGCCGAGATAAATTCTCCGTATTTTATCTGTGGTTTATAATCTAGACTATCTAATTCATTCACGAGGACGCCACGTCATGTTTAATAACGGCCACCTTTCACTTCCGTTCCAGGCTGGAAAGTTTATTATTTATCTACCTAATAGAGAAGATTAAAATTCCGAGATAACAAGTTATGAACGGGAGAGCGAAATGATAAATTCTTACCGATGAGCGTGTTATCTGCCCGCGAACGAGATCGCGGACTTTCAGCCGCGAGCGTCTTCTCTCCGTTTCCTGTCTGCTTCGGGCGTCCCTGTCTTGGTTTTACGACCTAAAATCGCCGGTTTCTTTCGCGGGAGAAGAATGGAGAAGGGACGGCATCTGGCGTCGTACGCGTACGAGTATGTCCCACGCTCTCGCCCATTGTTCGCGAGGATACACACGTTTGAGAGAGAAGAGTATTTCTCTTCGAAGAAATACTCTTCTGTGAAATACTGTTGGCAGAGAGAAGACGACGAGAGGTGGTGGCTATTGCTTCGAAAATCGCTGCGAGTGGCGGCTCATCGAAAGCCTGACAAAAGCGCCGAAAAGAGAACCAGAATGGACACCCACTAGTGTCGATTATGAGAACGATCGATTTTGAAATCCAACGGACAGTGGGAAAATTTTTCTCGTTGGATTGTAGTAACGCTGCTCGTAAATAAGTCGTGATCTGTCGGATGGTAGGTTCAATTCATAGAAAATATATTTAAGATTTGAATTTTATTTACGTCCAGGTGCTTTTAAAAGATCCTGCACTGAAAAAAATTTCTGGTTGAAAATGGACGAATCAGAATTTTCTGGTTTTTATTAGAATTCTAGTTGAGATAATCGGAATTCTGATTGATACAATATTTCTGATAAAATCTATATTAGAATTCTCATTTTTACCAGAATAATTATATCTCAATAAGTATTCTAGTTATCTCATCTAGAATTCTAGTAGATTTAACTAGAAAATTCTGATTCGTCCATTTTCTACCAGAATTATATTTAATCCAACCAGACCATTTTTCTCAGTGTACACTATTCATATAAAAAATTGGTTCTCAGTAAATTGAATTAATTTTCACATATGATGTAGCTTATAATGTAATGAACAAAAGATGTTATACACACAGAAAAACACTTACTATACGTAAGTAATAATTACTTTTTTTCAAGTATTTCAAAAGTTTATATATCCGCAAATTTATCATAAATTCATCACAAATATTAAATTTATTCAAAATATATTCAAAGTAAATATATCCTAATAAGTTTATATATTTCAATCAAGATTATTAAATTAAAACAAATTCGATTTCTTATTATATAAAGTCGTTTCTTCGATCTCAATTTCAAAATATTCTTAAAAAAAAAAAACGAATTCTGTTTTAAGTACATGATAACGACTTTTCCTAATATTTATAAGTTAATTTAAAAGTATTATCAAGAAAACATTCTTTGTTAAGGATAACACTGTTAAGGATAACAAAAAAGAAATGTGTTTTATTCTTGTCCCTATTTTTTAAATACTTAAAGATGTTTTAGTTTTAAACTTCTTCAATAGACAAAACATTACGTGTTTGGATTTAAAACACTATGTGTTTTAAATCCTTTTAATGTTTAAAAAACATCTTTAAGTGTTTAAAAAATGGAGTCAAGAATAAAACATTTTAATATCTTAAAATTAAACACTTCTTTTTTCAGTGCATTACTTAAAAAAAAAAAAGAAAGTAAATTGAGTAATCACTTTTCGTAGCAATAGAATAATATTTTTTGTGTGTAGACGAGGCTTAATGGTGAATAATTTTTTAGGTATACCGAAGATATATCAAAGATATGAAATTTCTGTTCACAGAGTATGTTTGATACACTAAAACTCAAAAACTATCCATTAATAAGCCTTGCGTCTGCGACATCTTTTGTTCACCACATTGCGCATTGTAAGCTACATATGACTCCTATTCTATAACTCTTGACAACAGGGACGTTATCGTTATATTGTCATTGCGCAAGTATATATGATAAAAAGCTGCTCAACGAATGTAACGATACCGACATTGTTGTTAAGAGTTATAGAATAGAGGTTTGTGTAAAAACTATCTCATTTCTCACTGAGATCCTAATTTTCTGAATACAGTCTTGGCCACAAGTTATATAAAACATTCCTACAAATTGTAAATGACGTAAATGTGCTATATATCTAACGAAATTAAAAAACAGTTTTATTGAAAAATAATATTTCTTTTTATAACAATTTTAATTTCAACTTTGTTAGTTTTCCTTTAGTTCTTTTATACCACCTTTCCTAAGAAAATGCAATAAATTGAGGGTGCTTTATACTTATGGCCAAGGCTATAAATAGTACGGGGTCCTTTTAATGAGAACTTCTGTATTGAGAAAAGTTTTCATACTATATAGAACGATTCCGAAAATATTCAACACAGTGATAAGTATTAATTGAGGCATTTTCTCAGATTAAGCTACAAGAGGATAAGGCGATAGCGAATCTCTTAGTTAATGTTAAGCAAATTTAACTTTGACTGTGAAAGTTTATTTAAGGAAATTTCCGTTTAATCTCCGAATCCCACACGTATTATTACTCGCTCAAAGCCCCGCTCGAACGCGAAGTTCTCCCTGCGCCAAGTCCGTATGCAACTTAATGCTCAAGGCGGCCACAAATAATCGGTCACATCCCTCTGTACTCGGAGAACGTCGTTTTCGCCGAAAAAGCACGCTGTCAATTCGCCGTCAACCCGTAAAAGGACGGGACCGTCACGCGATTTATTAAAGTAAAGCGATGAGATTAAAGTTCGGACCAGCGTGGACGGGCGGCGAGGGATGAGCGACGATAATGTAAAAGTGCCGGGAGGAACGATGTCGCCGTCGTCGTGTCGAAAGTTAGTCGCCGTCGCCGCGGCTGCACGGGTCGCGGCTGGCGACCTGTTCTCCGTCTCTCCATGGCTTCGGCCGCATAGAGGGGTACCTTATCCGAGGTACTCGTTTTACGAGGAGACGGGCGAGCACGCGAGCGAGGCACGAACGAAGTAAGTAGAACATGGGGCATAAAGTCGTTATCGAGCCCGGGTACCGCTGAAGAAGAGAGGCAGGGAAAAGGGAGTTTGGCTTATCGCTCGCGGGCAGACTCTTTGACTTCTATCCTTGGCAGAGCGACTTGGCCGATTAGCGTGTCACGTTTCGACGACTCTAGATCCAATTATAGGGAGAGACGCGAAGGAATAGAGAAGCCAAGGTTTCTAATTTCCCCCGACCTTCCCCTTAGCCTTATCCTCCTCGATTCTGTAATGTTGCATCGTACACTGGCTATAGGATACAATGCCTCTCGTTACAAAGGATTAACGTAAATTATTTCCCACCCGATCCGAGCGAGGATTACATCGGGCTATCGATGTATCGCGTCGAGGTTTACACCGACCGGGATGCCACAGGAATTGCGCGATTTTGTCTTTTCAGAGGCGGCCACGAAAATCGTGGCCAACCGAACGCGATAAAGTGCACTTAAAAAACTGTAGTGGTAGCAGCCATAAAGTTGACAACTATATTACGAATTTTAAAATAAAGATATTATAAAGCTCATAAATTTCCAAAGCAAAATAAGGAAGATGGCGGCAAAAAAACGAGCAATAATGCATGTTACTAAATGAGATTAAGAAATTAATTTATTCTCTGAGAAAATAGAAAAATAAAAAACATTTCTGCTCTATTTAGTCTTCATCAGTTTGGTAAAAACTACTAAAATATAATAAAACACAATGAAGAGAAAGGTTATTAAGCCGTAATTAAAGATGAGAACAAACAGTTCAAGGAAAATATACAGAGAACAATGTGTCGTAAGAACAAAGCAAATAAGAGCCACGTCTTGCTAGACAAAAGAACGCAATAAGTAAAATATGACAATTATTCATTACAGCAAACAATGATTTAGCATATTTTCGAAGATCAATGTTGTAAAAGCTTGTTGATAAGAAATTCATCAGTCAGGCAAAAAAATCTGTTAAGTCCAAAAATAAAAAAAGTCCAGCGAATTGTTAACAATGTGGAGTCAAAAGTCAAAAATCAACATTGATACAAAAGGAATCTCAAGTATTTATAAAAGATACAAATATATATAGGGTGTCCTGTAAGTTTTTGCCAATCGCTTTTGTGTAGATAGAGCGGACTAAACTGAGTCGAAAAATCCTCTACCATTTTGCAAAAACTTACGGGACATCCTGTATATATATTGAATAAACTAAGGTAGTGTTGTAATAACCATAAAATATGTATATTATATATGTATATTACTTCTGCATACAAAACTTTTATAAATGTTATATTTATAGTCGCTATGTCTTTTTTTCTGAGTGCAATTGCACATAGAAAAATTGTGACAATTGATTTATGAGAGAGAGAGAGAGACAAAGAGAGAGAGATCGCATTTTTTATGCATCTGTCGAAAGATGGAAATCTGTCCCACCGATCGCCGCGGTAGAAGGACAATGCACTGCTTGCGCGCGAAATTGATGACACCGCGCCGTGCAACTAAGTGCAATGTCGATCGAACCCATCACCCGCCTCGTCAGCAATCGAACAATTGTTCGCTCCGCGCTGCCCGCGGAACAGAGCTCGCCGTGCGGTATCGCTCCGTAATCCAAATCGACGGTGATTTTCACGGCCTTGAACGAGAGAAGCCGGATCGCGCGCCGCTATGACGCGGGGCATGGTTAAATTTAGCCGCCAACGTCTCTTAGGAAACGTTGAACCCAAGACCTTTCCATCTCTCCACTCGAGCCCTCTCTCGTCGTCCCCTTTCTCGTCCTCTCCCACATCGCCGGTGTCTCTCTCCTTCCCGCGTCATCTACCGTCGCGTTCTCTCCTCTCTGCATCCCCCCGCGGATCCTTTCTCGTTCCTCCTACCCTCCCGTCACTGGCGAGCGAGGGTGGGCCATAGCGCTCTCGTCTAGTGTTTCTCTTTGCCGCTCCTCTCCCCCCCACGTCGCAACCGCCTCGTCTCTTCGACGGAACCACGGGTCCTCCGGAGCCGTGCAGACCTCGTCGCTTTCGCGGAGAGATAAGCAGTTTGACGCACTCCTCGTGAACAAAGTGACGATAACGCGCAGCCGTCGTCGGTTTCCTTTTTTCTTCCAGTACCGAAGAGCGTGCAGCGCGCGCTTGGGAGCTTCAATATTAAAGTTTTATAGTTTTGCGACACGTAAGAGAGCAACTCTCGGATGTCTCTCTTCCTCCGTATCTGCATATCCTTGCCCCTCTTCGTTCCACTCTCATCTCGTCCTACCTCCTGCTCGCTCCCTCCTCCCCTTCCTTCGCTTGCTCTCGTTTTCTCGTCGCGTCACGCTCGCAACCTCTCGGTGCTTCTCCTCTTACTTGAGGGTGATGCATTTTTTGTCGGCACAGTGCCTGCATGGCGGAGAGTCGCGGTCGCTGGAAATGCCGGAATGAAAGAACTCCTTGTTAGTTTCCGAGCTTTCGTTCCACTGCGGCTACGAAGAGCGCGTGTCTGGAATGCGCGGCATACGCGCGTTTCGTGGAATATTGCCGGTCGTTCGTTATGCTGACGCCTGAACCCAACGGAAGCGACGAAGACCTAACGCATAACGATCGTAGAATCGGCTGACATATGCGGCAACCGGATTAGTGAAAGTCTCCGCTTGCGAACTACCACATCAACCCACTTGCGTCCGTGAATATAAGTTAGCGAGAGCGTGTACGCTTCTGCATATAACGTACGCGATCAGGCGAGATGCAAACGTGACGATGCAGTACGTTTAAATTTTCCAAATCATTATTACGCAAGCGTTTTATGTAACAGAATAATTCGCTAAAATACGACGATTGCGGAACGGCTGGAAAATTACTTCGAGTTCGCGAAAGTGAAATCCACTAAGAAATAAGCCGGATCACGAAGAAAAGTTTTAGAATAAGTTTCGAGTTCTGGAGACTATCGGAGCGGAATCGAAATATTTCACTCTAGTTAGTAGCGAGATTGATAAGACTGATGACAATAAAATAAAATGTTCCGTGCTACGAAATAACTCGGGGAAAATATAGACCGGGAAATTATCTCAAGTTCGCGAAAATGGAATTCATTGAAAAGCCGGATCATTGAATAAAAGCCATAAGTCTAAAGTGTCAAACTGTCGATATCGAAATATTTCATTTCGTTTTCTGAGAACAAGACTTAAGCATCTCTTATATATCTATAGATTGAATTACTTGGACTTATTAAGTAGTACAGCGTAATAAACTGCTTAATAATTTCACAACGTTAATTTGGCTGCCTATCATCCGTTTGTTCGTCCGATTGTTCGTTTGCAAGATTTCGTCAAACGGCTTAATTTTTTCAAATTCTGTTTTCGACAATAGACACCTAAAAACCGAGAGTCAGTATCAGTAAGAGGCTTAAGATATCACTTAAGACAATCTTAAAATAAAGACAAACTAATTAAATACCTACCTAATAATAATATTTGCATTAACATAGGTACATCAATATTACAATTTCCTACTCAATAATGCAATCGTTATGTACAACATGTATTACATTATTTATATTATTGAGTAGGAAATTATACCATTGATGTAATGTTAATATTAATTTTGTGGATATGAGTCAAATTAGTTGACCGTAATAGGGTCAAAGATCAAGGTTAATGAGATTTTTACAGTTTTCTGTAATGTAGGGCAAACGGAACGACTTAACTTTTTTAAATTCTGTCATATTTTGATATTTTTAACGAAGTTTTTTCGAGTTAATTACAAGTTTTTCACTGTATTACTTAATTACATCCGTTGCAGAGCGTTTATTAGAATGTTCTATCACTTATGACAGTTTTGATTGCATCATTGCGTTTTTTTTTGGTCGCGTCTAGTTTTTCTCAATAATATCAGCAAAAGCAATTAATTACACGTGGACATATCTAGGCACGCGCGTTGATCTTACCGAGCAAGTTTTGGGAACAATAAATTAAATAATTGAAGGAAAGCCGTACGGACGTTAATGAATAACCCAGAGATGTCGAACGTCAGGAGAGAAATCGCGTTTCCCGGACGAATTTCGGAATGTGATTTACGACGCCGTGATATAAGAGAATGTGCGAGTTTACCCCTCCGTTTTAGACTTCGAGAATATAACTTGGCTTTAATGAAGATGTATGACTGTGGAGTCAAGAATTATCCGCAGGATATGATGATGCGATATAATACGTCGCATTAACCCACACTGCATTTTTCATATAAAACTTGGTACAGTTTCGCGCTAGTTTGTTGATCAACACCACCGATCGAGTATTAATTACAAACAAAAGCGAAATTCGTTTTCACTGCATTTTTCGTGTTTCTCATGTTTCCACATGCATGCTCTCTTCAATTATTTTTGTTACTACTTTATATAGGAAATCTGAAATTAATTTTTCCAACACGGAAAGGACAGGTTTGCCAAAGTATCCAAAATTTAACTGGTTGCAGGTCTGAACATAATTTTGTTAAATCAAAATAATTATGTAGGACGCTCAAACGTGATGAGTAAATGTAAATGCTTTAATATTCTGATAATCGGCTTATACGTCTTAATTTGATGTTCAACAAAATTATTTTTAGATCCATATTTAAATTTTTAATCATAATACTTCAATAAAACCATTTTTTCTGTATGAATAATAATTGTCAATACTCCATTTAACAGAAATAAATACTTTACAATATCACAGTAAAACAAAATAATCTTTTATGTAAAGTGTTAAATCTTCGGATATTTGTGTGGCAATAAAAATGTGCCGTTCGTTGTAATAAAATTAACGCTTATCGTTTCCTTTTCCGAATAATTATAAAAGGATATTTCCGTCTTTTATAATTAAATCAAATCTTGGATTCTGATTTGGAATTTATAATTAGTATCTTATCGAAAACGTCTAATTTAACAGAAAATTTTAAATGTGACTTCTAACAGTCACTTCTTAATATAAAGCATATTACTTGCATTTTGATCTCTGAATTTATTACTAAAATTAATTTTGCCAAGGTAATCAAAATTGCTTGCTCATTACACGGAGAAAACGATTTTGCTCAAGTATTGTATTTAAAAATGATCTGAAAATAATTTTGTTGGACCATCAAATAATTATACACAAAACTCAAATATGAGTAACTTCGTAAAAAGTTTTGACCTTTTAGAAACCAACTTGAGAGTCCTATATAATTACTTTGATGATTCCACAACAAAATTATTTTCAAATACTTCAGTAAAACCATGTAGAAGGGAATTAATTCCGATTATAAAGGAAGATATCAAATCGTTGTCACAAAAAAGCTTAAATAGGGAATGCAAGGCCAATATCGTTAATGATCACGTGTCGTAACGTAAAAGTTTAAAGGGAAATGGTAGTACGAGTACGAGTGATCCTCGCAGGTAAAATGGATAGCCTCTGTAGTAAATACGGGTACGAGCGAGCATAAGACGTAAAGGGGGCCCCTCACCCGGCCTTCCTCGCCTGAGGCCAAGACAATGCCAGGCCAGCGTCAGAGGCTTAGCCGGTTCTTGACGCTTTGCCAGGAACGGCTCTAGACCTCTTCAGGTCCACGGCCGTCGGTATGTAAAACGAGTCTCGGCGGCATTCCGAAGCGTCTGCTGCGAGCAGCGAGCGCAGGATTGCTTGCCAAAACAATGATTTTGACATAAAGATTGTATACATATTGTGTCTAGATCTAACGAAATGCATTAATTGATCCTTCCAACGAGGCGAAGTATCGAAAAAGGATCGATTACGATTTCTGCCAGTTTCCTTTTAATTGCGGACGCCAACTCGAGATGATTTAATTAATGAATTCATGCATGATAGCAAGCAATCTTATCCGAAGATATAATCATCGTTCGTGCGTTGCAGTAGGGTGAGGTACAATTTCAAACATGGTACAATTCTCAACGAAATAAGATTTGAATCCAATTTTGGAGGTTCGAGTTAGGTAACCTCTATCTCATTGTATGAAGGGTACTAAAAAGAAAAAGCCAAACTTGAACTTCGAAGATTGAATTCAAACCTTATTTAGTTCAAAATTGTATCATATTCTAAATTGTACCATCTTACTCTATTGTTAGATATCAAAGGAGGAAATGATAACCCAGTCTCTTGAGTCAAATGTTTTTATTATTTTTAACTCTCATGTGTGTCAAAATATAAATCAATCTACTTCTGTGGTTGAATTGGTTAGTTTAAAGTAAACGTCCATATTAATGTATGCATTCAGTAAATAATAAACCAAGTTTGAGTCAAATTTAATATATTTTCTTGGGTTAAATTGTTTAACTCCAAGTTAAATTAACGGTATATTGAGGAACAGTGGTAGTTTATAGAAATCTACAAAAATTATTAAAAATACCTCAAATTAGATATAGCTATGAATTCAACGGTACATGATTTTTCTTAATTATCGTAAATCGTAATTCAACGTACTTCGTAAATGACACTTTCAAGGCACCGATCAGCAACTTCGTATCAATGGATGCTACTCCTAAAGCGATACAAATACACAACTAATGCTCGGATATACCTATAATGGGGATCGCAGAGGTATCTTGAGGAAGCCGGCCCTGATCTCTGGGTCCCATCGTCGACAGCAGGCCGGCGGTTGCAGCACGTCGCGCAACGTTGCCGTACATTCTTGAACAGCGGGTCAGTGAGGAGATCGTGGAACGGCGAGGGGAGCGGGAAAGACGGTGCTTTAGCGCGGGTCGCCTCGCCAGGTAGGGTTCACGGCAGTGCAGCGCGTGGAGAACGAAGCAGAGCCGCAGCGTTCGTGCCCGTAGGGCCTAAGGCCCGCTCGTCGCGCGACGTTGCCGTCTCTCTGATGACGCCACGACGGGCCCCGCTAGGTAGCCTCTCGTACGATCCGTGCACACGCCGTGATGCGGACAGCCCCATCGGCGACCATCTGCTGGCCCTCGGGGCTTTTGAATCGCTGATGGTTGGCGTGACTCGGCAGCCGCAGAGCCGCAGCCGGAGACGAGATCGACAAGTTTCGTGCCGCAGCGAGATGCTGCATCGCGCGGTTGGAGGCCATCTTGAGAGATCAGCTCTCTCTCTCTCTCTCTCTCGCTTTCTATCTCTTTCTCCCTCTCTCCTCTCCGTCCCCAAACGCATCGTAAAGGAAAACGCATTGCCACTTCCTTCAATCGATGGCATGTCTGTCATCAGGCGATGAACTTTGCCTTTTAACCCGTCCTTACTTACGCCCATTTAAAACTTAGGCTTCGACGGAACGATTAGACGCGCGACGTCATTAACCCCGTCGAGCGCTGCTCATAACCCGAGAACCGTTTAAATTTTGATAGTACGGAGGAGTACTTGCTATACAGTCTTGAAATATCTCGGGTAATTACCATTGCGGCTCTGATGTCGTTATTACTCCGGAAGATGTTACTTATCGTTTCTCATATCTTTTTCCTCTTCATTTTTTTCCTTCTCGTTCATGACAGGATGCAGCCGGGGAAATGGCATCTTCATGTCGCGATTATATTTATAACTAGATCGTATGGTTTGATCGCGTCGTGCATGTGCTGGGAGGACACGAATGCGGAGGCCTTAATCAGCCGTTAAGTATACCGCGTTAAAAACACTGGGGAAGAAAAATAGGGTCATAGGAAGTACACCTGAGGCGCATAGTGAGCACGACGCGCGCGCGGAGGCCACTCCAAGATAAAAATGGAAATTGCCACGACGGACGGCGCGATGATTTTCCGGCAGATTGTCGCTGATAAAAATAAGACAGTATAAACAACAAGAAGAAAAACGGCGGCGTTAGACCACCCTCTATATGGTCTCTTATCTCATCGCTCCGAGTTGTGAAAATTTTCTAGTGTTTCATCGCTACGTAGTAACTCTCGCGCATTGTCACTGTTTGTTCGAGATAATACAATTTCGTGACAAAGTGACTGGAATAACGGAAGAGAGGAGAGAGAGAGAGAGAGAGAGAGAGAAAACTTGAAAGTGTTATCCAACAAAGACGATCCGTCCGAGCGTAAAGATGGTCCGTGTGGACCATCCTTTGGATTTAAAGGCGAGAAGTTTTTCGATGACTCGACGTCCGTGATCTCCGGGTGTCTTTCTATATTATACGTGTTACGAAATCGCATCGACGTACGGCGATGCGTAAAGGATACGGGTTCAGGTTACCGTTACGTCGTTCAGGCAAGACGCACTCGATACAAGTATGCCATGCGTGCTAACTGATGACTAAGGTCATCGCGTTCATCGTGCTGCTGTTATCGCGACGATCAGAAATCTAGATAAATGTGAAAGATCCACTACCGTTTTAAGGGATATTAGAAAGGCTCTATCGTGCGAGTTACGGTCGTAAAGTAATATTCTATTTCACCGAGCTAATAATTCCTTCCCCGCATGTACCTTCTCATTAAACGCAAACTTTTCCTTGTCAGAAAAAAAATTTTCCAAAGTTACTTGATGTGCAATAAGGAGTCTAAAGTTAAAGTAATTATTAAAGGCCGTTGTTTAACAGCTATGTAAACAAGGAAGTATAAGCAATGTGTTAGAACGTTAAGTAGAAAGGAAAAAAAAAAAGAAGCAAACGTCGAACCTCAATTTATACAGGATTAACATTCTCTCACGAGATTCCTACAAGACGCATCGTTGTTAATGTGTAAACAGCCTTTGGCAGTCTTACCACGCACGCTTGTAACTTATGCACAAGTTTGTACACGAAACATTAGGATAAGGTAAGGTTTAATTAGCAGTCTAGAGTATGTAATAGAGGAGCCAGCAATGGAGAGAATTTTGTTCAAAGTCAAAATGTATGAGCATATGTACGCTTAAGTTTGTCGTTGAAAAATATTTACTGTAATTAGTTTTAGCGCAAGTCGCATTTTGGATTCTTAAAAGTGAGGATTTTTAATCCAATTATTAGAGAAAGAATCTCGCATTAATTACATAGAAAATGGGTTGCAGCGTTTGTTATCCAAATATAATGTAGCCTAAAATATGGTGTTATAGACATAACAACAAAAAGTGTCGTAATACTCAATAATGGATAGTTTTTTTAGTTATGGTGTATCAAAAGTCTAATGTGCTTACATGGCACTTTTATTACACCATCAAAAACGTTTCATTATTGAGCCTTATATTTATCACATCTTTCGTTCGCCGCATTGTAAGTTACATTATATGTGAAAATTGATTTATTTTACCTGACTTCAATTTTCCATATAATTAATATATAAAGTCCTTTTTCCAATAATAGAATTTTTCATATAATTAGTGCGAGATCCTTTATTGAACAAGGTTATATATCCTTTATTGAACAATAAATAGAAAGCAAAATAGGAAGCGAAAAGACATAAATAGGATGTGTCTTGAATAAATAAGACGGTTCGTGTGAAATTTTACAAACTTCCGCTGCAACTACGGTCTGACGTGTGAAGTAATTTTATTCAAGTTATTATGAAAGATTTTTTATTTTTTGTAATTATTTCTACCAATTATAGCTAAGTTATGTATTAACGAATGTATCAATATGTACGAAAATACAATGTGTGAGAACATAAAATTTTATTTTACAAAGACATACACAAGAATAATGTCTAACTAGTCTTTTCGTTTAAATTGCTCTTATATTGGCCAATTATTGACATTAGGTATTATACTTATCGTAGAGATGAGTTTGGAATATCCTAATAAGAGATGAAAATGGAAAATATTATTAAAACTGAGTTACGTAAACAGTCGGAAAAGAGACGGTTATCTCACGATATTAATACATCGTCGCGAGTGATATAATCGCAATATTTTACGGTGCGACGTTGCGTGTGAATTTCTAACTAACAAGTTTACTTTTCCATTTGTATGTTTACCTGTTACATGTTCGTTGCACGGTGTTTTTTTTAATACGCGTTATTTCAGATGATATCCGAAATGATAGACGTGATAATGAATTATTAATGGATATGTGGAGTCAGACAATCAACTTCAAATTTGTATAATTACTTACTTGCCCTGGTATAACACAAATTGTTGCAAATAGAAATCCTTATTCCGACGAATTTTTGGAATCGTCGACAATATTTTTAGCTATTAGGATACACGACTTTTCGCGTCAGGCGAGTGCGAGCTTTCGCGAGACTCATCGAGAGGTCATTGTTAATCGCGGCGAACGTGAGCGAGCGATTGCGAAAGGAAGAGCAGGCAATATTCGCGAATTCAAAGCCGGCACACGATTTGCCTCCATCCAATACGCGAATCGGAACGCAATTGTTGCCGCCACAACTATGCCAGCGATGCTTTCTCTCTCTTTCTATCAGAGGGTGCCCCATCGCTTCCTCATCGCATAGAGGAACCAGAGTAACGCGGGCAGATGCTTCATTAATACGCCGATCGTGAATTGTTACCATTTAATTAAATCGCATTTTCCGCGCGCTTTCCATGACTTCGCGGATCAGGATGAGAGACTGCTTCGACGGTCCGTAATTAAAACTGCGGCTCTTGTCCCTCGTCTCGTTTGTTCGCTCTCAGCCTCTCCCCCCCCCCACCTCGTTCTCTCTTTTCTCTCCCCCTCTCCCCTCCCCCGCCCTCTCTCTCTTTCTCTCTACCTCTATCTCTTTTTTGAACGACGATAATGAAGTCGCTGACGTCAACATCGATCGATCCTCTAGACGGAAACGTCTATCCTAACTGCGAAAAGTTACGAGATCACGCTTAGGCTGACGCGTCCTAAATAAGCGTGATGCTTGCTCCCTCCGAACGATACAGACTTCGTCCTCGTGCAATACGTTTACAAAACGTTCATGGATTTTCCGATATCGATAAAACTTCGTACGTTTGTAAAGTGTTAACGAGAATTACATTGAAAATATTCTGTGAGAGAGCAAGAGAGAATTCGAAAGAAAGAGAGAGAGAGAGAGAGAAGGGTGGAAGGGTTGGGGGACAAAAGTTTTGCGAATATTGCAGAAACTACGACGTATAAGAAAATCTCGAACAAGCCGTGCATTTAAATTCTGCAAAAAAAAAATTGTTTTCGCAAATTTGCAATTGAACATAAATGGATTTTAATAACAGTTATATGCCCATGGCGTAGACGACCCCTTTGAATTTGGTTGCTCTCCAAGGAGGAATTTTTCGAGCCGTGCTCAAAAGGCGCGCGTGCTGGCAGCTTCGCGTATGTAAAGCCAAGAACCTCGTTCAAGGCCAGCGGAATGCATCCTTTTAACCCGAAACTTTTCACTCATGGGAATTTTGAACGTTCGAGAGTACGATGCTAGTCGCTTTGCATGTAATGTATGTTAACCTACATATACATGCAGGCTCTCCATCATCAAAATATTCGTACGACGATAAATACGGTAAGTTCGCGAATATCGAGAAATTTATTATGAATAACGAAACAAATTTCCTCCGAACTGAGCATCAGCTTTCGCCGCGAATCTCTTCGACATAACTTTCAATATTCTTACCAGTAATTCTCGACGGACTTTTACAATATTGGTTTATGCAATATCGTCGTGGTGAACTTTCCGTAGCTTCTCTGCACTTATATATAACCGCGCTTTTTCGTATATTATCGTCCAAACTAGTTAATAATAATAGATTAAATTTCTTAGATCGTAACGGTAAAACGGTCGCTCCCACCTTACCAAATCTATACGACGTCTTGAAAATAGCGCGAATGTGACACTTTGACAATTTTATTTCCTGAATTTTATTTCCGGGAAGATGGTGTATCGGAACTATCGATCGCGGTGGAGCAACCGGCGAAAAACGGTAAACGTCTCGCGCGTGCGACCAAACGGGTACGAGGACCCTAAGAAGTCAATGGAGAAACAAGACGTAGAGACAGTGTCTTCGAAGAATGAGGACGGAGGAAGGGGAAGTGGAATCGTGCAATGTGTGTGCGCGTTTGCCGGGTCAAAAGGACTCGACGGGGTAACGAACCGTCGCCGATGACGACAATAACGAGTCGAATACTGGATCCGGGATGTATTTGTGTGCCGGTCGCATCGGCACTCGAGCAAGCAGAGCCGCGCGTCCCGGTTATCGCTTTATCGTCACCGCGAAGGCGACCTCGGTCTCGAAGAAATAAAGACTTGATTGTGCGACCCTAGCCGGTGAAATCCCTCCTTCCGACGTGGAATCGCGAGACCATGAAATATAGCATCTCGAACGAAATCTTTATACAATCGTAAATATTCAGGGGGATCATCCAGCGAAGCGCAAAGTTACAAAGCTACGTATGAAATTCTCTTTAAATCTCTTTATCGCAAATATATTCGCAAGCTCTGCCAAATCGAATAGAATGGGTTCTGTCGGAATAATCCATTGCTGCATCTTAAATAACTGTAAAATTAACCCTTCAATGCTACTCTCGATTTAAAAAAAGTTTTTTTTTCGAAACTTCTGTTTGTGTTTTATTATTTATAACTTCTTTTACTAATAAAAATACATACATTTGTTTGAATACCGTTGCGTAAATGGAATGTCATTCAATTTTATTTATACTGATATAGAATATTTTTTTTAATATAATCGTAGCTTAAATGTTATTAAATTGATGTTATTAATTTTTAAATATTGTAAATAAAATTTAACTCTCGAGTAGTTAGAAAATAATATTCTTAAGAGAGGTGAATGGCTCGCCCAAAGTAAATAAATTATTTTTGAAAATATGTATATTATGTGTATTTTTTATTTGTCCTAAACAAAAACTTATAATTTAAAAATCAGTTAGAAGAATCCACAAAAATTATGAAATTCTTCTAGCAGAGTTATTCTAAAAAGATCATTTATGGGGCGAACATCTCGCTCCGCTTGGGAATCAAAAGATTAAAGATGTATTATCTATAATCTCTCTGTGCAAAAACTGGAATTGGAATTAATTTATATTTTTCATATAAAAAGAAATGTTATATATTATATATGAAACGGTTCAATATTTTAACAATACGATTTTATAGTTTAAATGAAATTTTTCTCATTGTATCTTATTATTTCAAAAATAATTTTTTGTTGCAATAATTTTTTGTTCAGGTTATAAATCGTCTCAGTTTTACATTATTTTTAAATACAATGGATATAGAAAAACTTGTAACTTTTCGTAATTTTTCATTAAAAAAAAGCGTATAGTACATTCTTAATGTCTATATAGTGTTTTGATTGTAAAAAAGTTTGTTACACTATATTCATTATTACGAAAGTTATAGCAATCAAAGTTAGTTTAGATATACCATATAGTATGTTGCAGCCGTGACAAAATAATATAGTGTGACATTGAAGGATTAATTTTCTAAAAGTGTTAGCTACGCAGTACGCGTTTTATAGATCCTTTCGTCAATTAATTAATTGCACAGATAAATTGTTTATTTTTCGATGGATTACTTTACATAGAATTCGAACAAGCACTACATGCCGTAGTTCTAAAGTCATATGATATAGCTTGGGATGTAGAAGCGTATTGGAGGCAATAACGGAGAATTCGGTGTCAACATATCTCACGCGCGACAACGAAATATACTAATCCCTTGCGGTTGCAAATAGGCTTAAAACCGCGTCCGAATATTACGTAGCATACGTCGCATGCTACCGGTCCCGTAATCGAATAGTGGAATACGTACGCAGTTAGGCGGGCGCGAATGTACGAAGGTTATATGCGCGTTCGCCGGTATTTAATCGCCGACGAAATCGGCGCGACGAGCTGAAGCATCGGAAAGCAAATGACACGTAATGGCACGGTCGGCACTTTTGGCAGGGCTCAAAAATTGAAGCGCGTCAGCCGCCCCCGAGCGAAAATCAAAATCGTTCATTGGACGGGTATTAACGTAACTTCAAGTGGCGATAACGCCGCGCTTCAACTTTCCCGAACATTTTCCAATATATCGCCGATTATTGACCGATGCAACGGCGGGTCAATGTAGCGCATGCAGACAGCCGCTCGGCGTACGGATTCTCGCCAGAGATTGTAGCTGGCTATCGACATTCGAATCGCGCGTAACTTGCAAACAAGGCAAATTATGCGCATACAATTATCGCAAAATGAAAGTCTTAATAAGAAACACTTAATCTGCGCACATGTATGAAACTTTCTTTATCCATTTATAATTTTTTTTACAATTATTCTTCACGGAAAAAACAATCTTGCAAAATTAACAATTTTACGAAACTTTAGCTGGATACAGATCTGAAAATAATTTTTCTGGGCCATTAAAATAATTACGTAGGAATGTCAAACATGAATAGTAAAAAATATGTTGTATTTATATTAAAATCGATCTTGTTAAAATTTTTTATTGAATTTTTAACATATCCAAGTATTACTTTGACATAATGTTATTATGCTATTTGATCATTTTGTGTCAAATTGATATTCATCATTTCTTAGTGTTAAAATAACAGAATTTATGAGTAAATGAACAATTAACGTAAAATAATGTGTTATAAAATGTATAAATTCTAAGATAAATGAGACTAAAATGTGTCAATTTAACATATAATGTTATAAATGTTTTACTGAAGAAATATATGCTTCCACAATTTGCTTACAAATTGTGTCAGTGTTATATTTTTTATGTTAATTTTTATGTAATATTTTATAATATAATTTTATGTTTATATATAATCTTGTGTTAAATTGACACAATTTAGATGGACGCATCAAATTTAACACGAAAGTTTTCAATTCTGTGATGAGCAATGCTGCAAAAAATCTTAACATTCTGGCAATCAATTTGGACACTGAAAAAAAATTACTGAATCTTAATAATATTTCTTTGAATAGTTTCTAATTAAACATTTACTTACAGTAAATAAATTTCCTCAAAAAAAAAAGTTAAATCTCAAATTAATGGACGCGCGATTTGAATGTCAAATTTTGCATCAAATAAATATATGTTTACATTTAGAAAATATTTACTCAAAACTATTCAAACAAACATTTGAAAAAATTTAATATTTTTTTCAGTACCTAAACATAATTATTTTGATGATGCAACAAATCGTTATGTTCAAATCTGTATCTAGCTAAATTTTTAGTAGCAAAATCGTTCTTTCCGTGTTTACTTAAGACAGAGCCATTATCGCGTACGACAGCAACTTCCGCCTTACGTGTTCCGTCTTATCCCCGTGTGTATGTCGATCGGTCACCGCAATAGATACGAGTAACGCGTGTTACATTCGCAAATCTGGCCCGTACGAGCGTGAGAGCGATAACAATGGTGGGAAACTGCGACGGACGGTTGCCAGTGCGCGACCGTTCTTTCCTTTCCTCTTCGCTCGTTCTTTCGTCGTTCCCGACCCGCTTTAGCATGACAATCCGAACAAATTGGACGGCTCAATTTGAGCGAATTGCAACGGCGAGTTTCGGCCGGCTTCTGCTATGGCCCAGCGCGATCTCTCCTCCACCGCGCGCGCCCACCGTCAACCCTCGGGATTCGATCTCGCTTCGCTACCTCGAATCAGACCGAATTCGCTCATGTCGTTCGGAAGACCGAAAGTCGGCACAGGGTGCATTCGTTGTACTGAATGTACTGAACAAACGAACGACTATACGCACGTTTGTCCCGCACGTACTCTGTCACGCGTCGATGCGCGCATAATCGGCCGCGATTGACTTTCTATGTACGTAGCTAATTATCGGGCGTTGATCGCGAGGGTCCGAAATGGTACACGTTCAGTTAAGCCCGCTTTAGATTCGGATCATTACGAATAATACATTTTCTATTAAGGAAATTCGAATCTAGGGCAACTCGGCGAAATACCAAAAATGATATTTGAATATTAGTCTAACTATGTGATATTGTATAAATGTATAAATGTATTGAATATAATATCAGTGTTATTAACATTTTATAATAATATATTTTAGATATTTTTTATATTGAAATATCTTATTCAATTCCAGATAAATCATTCATGCCAGATAAATCATTTCTTGTCACTTATAATTAATATAATGTTTTCTGAAATATTGTTAATAATTAATAATTAGAAATTATTTGCATGTAATGAAGAACATTATTTTTAATTATATGAGGTATTAAAGAATTAAAAATTTTAATTATCGGAATTTTATAATGAACGCACTAGCGTTGTACGGAAATCCGCTAATGGACGCAGGATTGAGGACTTACATTATGAAAATCCACTTCGTCAGTCTGGTTTTAAAAAATCCACCGGTTGACGTCGAATTCGATATCAATGATAGTATCAAATTCGATATGTTAATTAATTGAAACAAACAATAGTCATCCCGTGAATCACTGGGATACATATTTTATAATTACTGATCGCGCCAATTTGTTAGTTGCCGAAATCAACCAGTTAATTATATCTACCCAAGATTGATTGATTACACTTCCGCGCACTTTGTGCACGCTCGCCGCTGGGACTGAGCCGTCGTCGTTCCATTTCATAAAGCTTTTGTTAAAAGTGACGCTTTCTCTCGGAACGCGACTGTCGAGAGCATAAACGAGATTGTAAATAAAAATACGAAAGTCTCTCAAGCGGCGTCCGCGACGTACCGCAACGTAGTTGACATAATTGCTGGCAACGTTTCGGAGATAAATTTCGTTGCCAAGAATATCCCTTGTTGTCATATCGAATTTTACTCCATTAGTAACGAGACGTCAAGTTTCTCGACCAGTCGCTACCAGTTTTGAGAAAATTTAACAATACATACTGGTATTTAAGAACGAGATTGACGAAATTAAAAGAGTTATAACGAGACTTCCGCGGCGCGGAAGTCGCGGTGGCGGAAGGCGAAGGATAAAGTTGTTCGAATATCAGCTTTGACACTGTTTTCAGCTCGAGTCATAACGTGCTTCGATACAATCTTTTAAAGTAACTGAGGAGAAGCGACAGCAAGAATACAAAAGTTCCTCTCGTACCGTACGCAAACTGAGTTTCCAATTTTTCGGCAACTTTTCTTTGATGTTTATCGACCCCGCGACAGGGAGCAAATATTTGTTGGCGATAATGTTACCAGCACACATACACACAGGTTCGTGAACGTCGCATAGTACTTTGCATATATTTGTGGACAGGGCATGCCGACGCATGTTGGCATGTACATGATTGCGATGCTTTGCGCGACGTACCCTCATGAGTGGAAACCTGCGCCGATACCCTTACCGTCATTTTCGATCCGACAATGTTTCGCGAAACAAAGAGGAAGGCTTTGGCCAATGTGAGGCGATGAAGTCTGAGGATTCGAACAGGTAGGCGAAGGGCAGGTGATGAGCATCCCGAAGGTTGTACGGGGGCGTTAACGCTCGTGTTTTCAAGGAAATACCAATTTCTACGGAGAATAACATCGCAGCCGCTATCTGGGCCTCCACCCGGAGGACCAAATTACACATCCTTTGTTCGTCGAAGATAAATAACTCGTTTGTTAACCGGCGAGATTAAGCTTGCCGCAGACTGGTGGTGATCAACTGAAGAAGAAGCGACATGCGGCGGCACTCTCAAACTACGACCCTAATAAACGCGGCGTTACGTAATAAACGCCATCCTCTCCGCATTCCATCACAGCTGCATTCCTCTAGGACGTGGCGCAACGTAAAATGGGATTGTCATGTTGGTGGCTGTGTTGTGTCGGGCTTGGGTATTTTGAACGTTCGACAGCTAGTGTGACGTGATCTCTGCGTCGATCCATCTCGCCCCGGCGTGCGAAAGTGCATTGTTTTATAATAACGTTGTTTTCCACGGTGCGATGAAGCGGTGATTTTTATCGGCCAGTATCCACGTCATTATTCGCCCATTAAGATTGTTTCGACACACTGAAATTTATCGGATCGAAGTACAATTTGCATGATCGCGACTACTGGCAACTGGACCAGCGTGATCGACATTCTATGATGAGCCGCGCAGCCAAATGCAAAATACAGTTTTAATCTCCGCAACGGTTTATCATTTACCAACGGCGGGACCCCAGTGCATCAAACGCTAATTTATGCTATCGTGCACGTCCGAATTCCGCGGCTACAATCGACAACGAAATAAGCTGCAATACAAACATAATACATATACACGCGTTGCGTGTACGTGTGTGTACGAAGAACCCATTTGGTTGGCTCCCCAAACCTTCCACCTCGGCGTGTTGGCGCTATCTTTCCTCCGAATTGCGAATCTATGCAAATCATACCAGTGGAGTCTTCTATAAAGAGGCGCTTTTATTTAAAAGGGAGGGGGAGGAAGCGGGAGATTAATGCATAGAATCGGCAAACGAGTCGGCTGTATTTATGAAACTCTTTCGAGTTTCGCGATACACCTATCGCAACCGGAATTGCAACTGGACACGCAAAAATGCTAACAACAATAGCGATAATAATTAAATAAATGCTAAATCGCTCGTTGTTTTGTTTAACAACATTAAGTTTAATTAAAACGACTATAGTTACGAGCACATAACAAGGATGTAAAATTACAGTATATTTTTTCTCATAGATATATGATTAACGTTTCGACTTCACGAAGTCTTTTTCGAAATCAATATAACGCATAAGGAATAATTTGATAATATCGCCATTGATAAATAATCTTAAAGAGACTGAACTATGTTTTTTCTTCATTTTCGCTCTGCTTTATATCGATGGTCTTAATCCGATGTCTTCAAGTAATAAAATTTCGAAAATTTCGTCGTCAAAAAGTAAAACATTGTTGATAAAGGATTCGTCATTAATTGGTGAGAATCTGTTATACGTAAAATTCTTGCAAATAACGGAGCACATATTAGTCTAGTTCTAGTTTCTTGTCGTTGACATCTCCCAGGGAGATGAGTAATGACTAGCGGTCATATCGAAATATCGCTGTTTCACCGCATTGAAAAAACAATTTACAGATTTTAAATAAATATTTACTCCAATAGTACCAACGAAATATTTATTTATAGTAAATAAATATTTATTCAAAATGAGATAGTTATGTTTAAATCGAATAAATATGTTTACATTTAGTAAATATTTCGTTAGTACTGTTGGAGTAAATATTTATTTAAAATCTGCAAATTTTTTTTTTGTGTACATACTTTAAAGTTGACGCTTAATATTCTGCGAGATATCAAAATAAGCTCTTCATAAAAAAAAAGAAAACATCATTCCTTTCTGAAAGCAGAAACTCGGGAAGAAAACCAAAGGAAATGACGGATTGGGCGATATGGCATGATTGAAGGAGTAAAATTTCTTATCGAGAAATGTTGCAATCTCTTCGCATCGTCGATCAAACGGCGGATTTCTGAGAGCTGCGAATTTGCAAACGACAGAACGCGAGCGCGAGGCTTATCAGAACGTCGGCTGTGTTATTACGGGCGCGATCCATTAAAAAATCCGACGCGCCCTCCAATCGGGGTGCAGGCACGCCGTATGCGCTCACAGCAGGTTCGCGCCGCTTCTCCGTGATGGTATACAGGCGGCCGACCGAAAATGCTTGGTGGTCCCTCGAGTGGAGCCCGCGGGAGAAAGAACCACCTGCCGTAGGGATCGGTGGGGGCAAACTGCCGTCGTGCACCTCTACCCTCGTCCCCGCCGCGCCTACCCCCTTCTCGCTCCTGCGCCCTCGACCCCGCATGAGATGGGGGCCCAACGTTCACCGACACCCTTCTGTCCCTTCCGTCCCTCCGCATGAATCTCCCCACCATTTAACCGTCGCCGTCGACAGGGTTGGCTCGTGCTACGTTCATGCCCAGAGCACGAAACGGATCTTCCTCCGAATAGATTTTACGTGCAAGACAAGAGAAGGAGTTTATTTAAGATTTATATTAAACTTTCTGTTAGATCATAAGTTTAATATTTACATACTTTTAAAGTATTACCGAGCGATTGTAAAACTGCATAGCAATGTACTGGAACAATTGAAAAAATACGTTTATGATTAAATAAAGTAAAATAGTTAAAATTACTTAAAAATTACGTGGTCCTGAATTTTAGCAATTTTTTTCTTAGGGAATATCTCGTGTGTAATATAAAATCGTAATATCAGATTATATCAGTCAATAGGAACGTTAATGCTATTACAATTTAATTATAATACCATTAATGTGATTCACAGTTATAATAGCATTAACTGATATAATTGTAATTATATTGATTATAAGGATATAAAAAGGGGATAATAGAAAATGAGAAAGACAAAGGGGAATAGTAAATATCGACAAAATGGAGGAGAAATTTTTGAAGAGTTCATACATACAATAAATACGGGCGGAAAGTAAGTCTATTGTACTCTTATGTCGCCTAACTCTATATGCGTATATAAGCAAAATTGGCCGGAGCTGTCTATTAAGTAATTAAAATAATTAAACTCATTCAGTCCCAACGCAACCATATGGGTGCCGATTAGCACACTTAAATTAGAGAACTATGTAAATTTCAACAAAATTGTCTTCTGCCAAAATTAGCATGTCCGAATGTAGACGTCGTTATTGTTAGCGTGTTACGTATTTCATTCATCGTGCAATTTTCCACGGTGCTTATACCAAACGATGGTTTTAATCATCAGTCGTATCTTTATTAAAACTTTGCCATATTAAATCTCGCCTCGATTGCAGCAATTTAGTTCTTTTTTTATATATATTAATATTTTATATATAATAGAGATTAATATCAGAGATTGCTTGTATATTGATATATGCGTTGATTGTGGAGATATAGTAGAATTATAATAGCATTAATATCCTATCAATAGATAGGATAAATTTATATTGCACGAAGTGCGGCGTTCTGCAAAAGGAAATTACTAAATTCAATCAATCAATTGTTATACTTTAACGTCTGATCGTAAGCTTATCTCATTTCTCTCTGTAACATGCTGTGTAATTTTACAATCTCTCGATATTTCTTGGGAAACATGTCTCGTGTAAAACGTAACCGGTCGTAGGAGACTTACAAAAATTTACCGCCTCCATTAAATTTCAGTGTCGTTTTAAGAAGACAACACGTAATGGCCAGCTCTCTCTCTCTCTCTCTCTCTCTCTCTCTCTCTCTCTCTCTCCCCCCCCCTCCCTCTCTCTATCTTTCTCTTCAGATAACCAGAATGCGTTATTACCAGCAAGTTGAAGTAGTTCCTAGTGTCATCCAAGTACTTCACTCGCCAGTGCATATCTCAAGAAGGTCCATATATGTGCAGCCAGAGACCGCATTTCCTCAAGACCCTTATTTAAAACCACTTTGTGTCATAACAAGATTAAAACGCTAGAAAATACTGAATAACAACGGAGCCTTGGTAAGAAATCGTAGGTGATAGAAACGTCGTTCTTGCTCGTTCGCGTCCGCTTTTAATTTCCGCTTTCTTCATCAAAACGCTCGGGAGAATCACGATTTCGTCGAAATTTCTCCCCCCGTCAAATTGAGAACCCTACGGCAAACGAGTTCTCTCTCATGTACGAGCCTCGAGTTAGCGCCTCTTGCACCTGCAGACGTGCATCCGGCTCTGGTCGGTTACCACCACCGCCTCCACCGTCGCCGTTGCACTCTGCCGCCACGGACGGTTGTAGTACGACGCGGCACACTATGCGTGGCGGCTCGAGTGATCTGTGGAGGGGGTGAAGATCTGGAGGTGGGGGTAGCAAAAGGCGCGATGAGATCACAGGCTCAGTTGCCGTGCGACTGTCGAGAGACGCACTGGCGGTGTCGACGGACGCGCGATAGTTTCCCCAGTTTAAGTCTTTGCGCTCAGCTGGTTCACGGGGTATTCCCTCGTTCTCCATCAAAGGAAGCTCGTGAAGGGAAACTCGATTGGTTCGCTTCGCCGCCGGACAGTGACCCGCAGTGAAAAGGAGAAAAAAAAACCGAGAGAAAATAGTTTCGCTCGACATAACCATCTTCGGGGGTAAGGGACGAAGAGGCGCGGAGGAGGAGCAGAGGAGAAGAGGAAGAGGTGGAGAATCCCGATTTAAATCTCCGACCGCAGAAAGCCATTAATACCGTCAGGTGCACGCGGTCCACGCATACGTACACGGCGTATCACATAACACACGGACACACATCCACCGCCCTATGCGGGAATGGAGTCTCACCCCCGTGCGCGCAGTTGAGCGATGATCGCGCGCGAATCGGTCGCGAGGAGCGCGTCGCCGTGTCTTTCGCCTGATGCATCGTCGGACCGCAACACTGGCGTAAGACCGCCGATCGTGTCACCGGCGTGTACCCGCTCGTGGACGACGAACAGTTCCGGACGGTAGCGACCGACGATCCGGGAGAAGAAAGGATTAAGTGGAGAACTCGACGTGGGTGAAGAAATGATGCGGGGTGCGTGCCCGTGCTCGCCTCCGCCGTCGTCAGTGCGACATTTACGCGGTGAATGTCATTCGAATGTGCGTGCGTGTAGTGTCACGAGCCTGTGAGAAGGGGGTGAAGGTGGAGAAAACCGCGTGATAAAAATATATATATATATGTACGTGATACATTATTGACAGGTGCGTTTGTTGCTTGATGGTCGCTGCTGCTTCAATTTTTGATCAGCGTGTGTTTTTCGGAGTATAATAACGGAAGGATCTCGGCGGACCTGCAAACGAACGAAGAGTGCAGGAGTGAAGGAGAAACACAGTGTGAAATTACTATTCGACGCGTGTGAAGTTACTCCGTGAAAACTCCGCCTCTCCAGGTAGCCATGGATAGAAAGTCGAGGATCATCAGCCACCGCACGCAGATCGTGATAATGAACCTATTGCTGCTCTGCACCGGTGAGTATCCGCTGCGAACGAGGTCTCCTTAACGAACGCAGGACACTATGATTAAAAACTAATTCCGAAACGCGGGATGGCAGTTAATTAATGAACGATTCAGGCATCACGGGCTCGGTTCGGGTGAGTTGATCGGTCGGTCGGTCGGTCGGCGCCGCTTCCCATATAAATATCGGATAAATTGATGATTCTGCGGCGCAACACGTTTGCGGGACGAGAGGTGGTGTCGAGGAATGAAACCGGATTCGTATAGATTGCGTGGGATGCGGATTGTACATACCGCGGTGTGCATCGAGACAACGTTGGGTTCTTTGTTGCATGGAGATGCTGGATTCTTCGACGTTTTGTACCTCTCGGGTTACTTAAAACGAAATATTATCATTTTTACATAAGTAGATCACATGATTTCTTCGACTTTCATTCGTTGTTCGATATGTAGATATTGTACATGAAAAGAATGCTGGAGTATTTAAAAATTTAGCTTTATATATAGATCTGAAAATAATTTTGTTGGACCATCAAAATAATTACATAGAAAACTCAAGCATGATGGATATTGCAAAAAGTTTTAACATTCTAGTAACCAGCTTGAACGTTCTACATAATTATTTTGATGAATCCAACAAAATTGTTTTCGAAATGGTTATATCCAGCTACGTGTTTAAATATTTCAGCAAAATCGTTCTTTCCGTGCGGGAATGTAATGAAGACTGTATTAAAGAGCTCGAGTTAGGATATATCGATAGCTAGAGGAGGGGATGATTAAGACCCAAACTTATGCTGATGTCATCACTCTTTCTGCGAAAATTATACAGAGGATAGCAAGAATTTCCTCGTCGCTGTTGAAACAAAAGTAGCACCAACTTTGGTCTTGCAATCGATGGAGACAAAAGCGAACGGTGTGGATCGCGCGGCAGGAAATAGCCTGGATATAAAAATTATGAGCGAAGGGTTGCGAAGTAGCACGGAGTATATCTCGTAATCGTTAACCAAGTAGACTGTATGGAAGAAATCTGACGGTGAACTATAACCACATCGGCTATGGATCGATTAGGAACTGTACAGCGCGACAGAAATATCGTCAAGAACACAAAAGGATGCTTTTTGCGAAGTTTTCGCTACTTCTTGCCTTTCTGGGCGTCGCTGGGATATAGACGGTTAGATTGTAAGATCGACGTAAAATCGACGCTCCGGAAACGTGGTGCCGGAGGCGACTTTCAGAGATAATCTAGATCGCCTGCCGCACAAGCAACCTCATTCCAGCCGAATTGACGATCAAAGAGAGATTCTCGTCGACTGCTCTCGACGAATTCTCAAATATCTCGGCCGTGTTATAAAAGTAGATGGAAAAATTCGTAATCCAAGGACGAGTCGCGGGTATGCAGTCACGCTGCTGGTCTCCAGCAGTAAGTAGTTTCATGCAAGACTGCTTCGGAAACGCGCTATCAAGCAGCATCAGTCTGACCGCGACTAGTCTTTGTCAAGAATGATGCGACTGAGAATAATAATAATTTTTCTGCAACAACGTAAAGTAGGAGCTTCAATCGATATACAACCTTGGCAAAAAATATTAGGCACTTTATTAATTATTATTTAAGGTTTTTAGCTCAAAAATTAATTTTCAGATTTCGCTGTGAATTATCCTTTATTTCAAGAACCTTTTAAAGCTATGTATAATGTTGGTAACTAACAGAAAACAATACAGGTAGAAGAAAATTCCATATAAATTTAAAAAATATACAATGGTTGCCCAATAAGTTTCTGTGGTCAACATATAATTTTACAATTATATTTATCAATTTGTTTTTCTGTTTATATTATAAGTTAATACATTTCTTAGTCAACTTAACAATACGACATTGTAAATATTAGATGTACTTTGTAGTTCTTTGTAAAGATTCTTTATCTAATTTAATTGTAAGTAATATCTACAATAAAATTACTCACTGACCGGAAACTTTTGGCAGCCACTACAGATATCTAATACTTTTGGCCAAAGCTTGTAGTACACCTATTATCCATCATGAAAACGCAAAGAAAATTCTTATGACGTCAAAAGATATCTTCTTGCATTGTGTAAGATGCCTTTTACAATACTTATCGACTTTCGTTAGTTTTATTTCCTTTCGAGTTCATCTTACTTTCGTAAAAATGAAAAGCTGTACATTTTTGACAGGATTAAATGTCCTTGGTTGATAAATCTTCGAAACATTACCTTTAACCCACGTCTTCATCGATATTATATAGCGATGCAAAATCGCGTGTTAATATTGCATCAACGTTCTTAACTCTCGGTCATGTATCTTCCCTCCTTTGGGACCTCTAAGCTGCTTTCTCTCACAGTCAGTTTCACTTTATTCATACTCGAGTATATAAAAGCCGCAATATGTATAAGCTACTTTCTACAAGATTAAATTCCAATTAAACAGATTCCAATTAATTGTCGCCGATTCTAATTATCGAGAAATTATAAATTTATCGGAAAAAAAGGGTTCATTATGTAGAATCTTGCTTTAAGACTTACATTTAAACATCCCACGAGGAATAGATGGTAGAAAGTTTACTTGCGAATACAACGCTCATGGGTGCCAGAAATGCAGATGCATCGCGCTGCTATGCACCGAGATGTAAGATGGTGTTACGCAGATCGGCCCTTTGTGGCATGTCAAACGCTCGGCAACCTAAACAGCCGCCGGTTTCCGCTTTAATCGCTCGGCTCTCTCGTCTCATCGTGCGCGGTGGCTCGCAACGAGAGCTCGCAACGTTGTAACGAGAAACGAGGGACGTGGGGAGAAGAGGGAGTGAGATATAATTTGCATACGCCCAAGGTTACGCGGTCGTGCCGCGATAAACTTTTTCTCGCGTTAAATCGCAACGTAGCGTAACTGCCGCGAGCTAAGATTCGCGTTCGCGTTAAAGTGTCTGATGGTGTTATACGCAAACAATCGAGCTGCAGTCCCTTTTACCACGACTAGGCACAATTCGCGTGGGCACACACACACACACACACATACACGGGGCTTAATTGGGAGGAGGGGAGAGGCGTAATTAGGTACGGGGGTGTTGCATCGGAGCGCAGTGCAGTTGCGGCCGATTACGTTGTTGGGCGCGTTGTAGTCGACAACAAAGATCGAAGGTGGCGGCACTCCACCGTTCGACTCCGAGAGGGCTCGCAGGGCTCTCGGAGGGTCGCATCGACGCGCTAACGACGCCGCGCGTTTTCTAATCGTCGTTTCCCCGCGCGAACGGCCGCTTCCCACGGAAGATCCGCGATTCGAGCTCAAACGTTATCGCACCGCGGAATTATCGGAAAGTAATTAACCGCTAATCGACCGGGATAGTATAGCTGGGATTGGAAAACGCGATGCTCCTTCTTAACACCGGTGTGATACGTACAACTGAAAGGGAAGGGAGAACGCGTTGTGTTTCGAGTACGTTTACCTGCGTTTCGTCTGTAATACGGTAGATTTAATCGCGTCGGTCACGCAGGCTAGTTTGCACAAGTGTCTTCAGAATAACGTCCAAGATGCTTTAAAAGTAACGCCGAAGAAGAGGAGGAAGAGAGAAGGGTTTATCAGATAAATGTCTTGCCGAGTATTACGTTAGTTAATTAAGGGGGAAGGGGGGGGGGAAAGGCTGTAGGAAAGAGATATTTCGTTGAAGACAGTCAGTTACAGGAAGATCGGCGGACGTTTACGGGCGACAAGCGTTTATTTAAAGCAACGTGGGTACCGAGAGTAATCGATCGACGTCTTTGCGGCGGACCTAATAAATTTCCCACTTTTATTGCCGCTGCTTTTCCCCGCCGAGCTTCTAAGCTGTCTGTCCACTCGATAAATTTCGACGACGCTTTCTGCAGCGTACATTTCTTTAACGCGTCCGAGCTCTTGCAACGCAGGTGCGAGAACGTCGTTACCTCTCCGTTGTTGCATTACGAAAAGAAGATTACGAGCGTCTCGGTGTTAATGGCACACAGGAGGGTGCCGGCGTACCTCTTCTCCTCGCGAAACATAAGCGATTAATGGCTTTTGTAAACGACCTCTTATTTCTTGTCGTCGCAGAAGTAACCCTGAGTTATATTCGCTGCGAACGGCGGGACGGCCCGAGATCAAGAATTATTTACTCCGTATGCAGCGATTATGCGAAGAATTGTCTCTTTATTGCGGTATATCTATCTTTATTTCCAATTCCCTGGAGTGGAAAGGAGCCTGCAAGTAGATTTCATTTTAATGGAATTTTAATTCGAAGATAATCTCGGCAGAAAGATTTTTAACCGCCGAATATAAAAATGAAAATTACAATGAATGACGTTTCTTTTTTTTTTTCGTTCTGATGTAACGATTTAATTAATGGTTTTTCGGTTCCTCTAATTCGCACGTGGACTCGTAATACGAGAAGACAAACGGTTCCACTCAATCAGGATTAGGCGCGATAACCGGCGATCTGATTAAGGATTACAGTGAAGGTGCCGGAGGCTATCGTTATGCAGGTTTCGATATTATTCATGGATTTTCGGTATTCTGTCCGCTTTCGCATTATTGCATTTTTACCGCTCTATATATATCTACACGGAACAAATGGTTTTGCTGAATTAAAAAATTTAACTATAGATCTCTTTTCTCTCTCTCTCTCTCTCTCTCTCTCTCTTTCTCTTTCTCTCTCTCTCTCGGAAATAATTTTGCTAGACTATCAAAATAAATTATATTGTGCGCTTAAACTGGTTGCTAGAATGTCAAAACTTTTTGCAACATTGCTCATCATTCTTACGTAATTATTTTGCTTAATTAAAATAAATTAAAAATTCAATTAAGTAAAGCTCTTGGAATAATATTTAAAAATTAAAAAGATGTCTATATAAGAGCTAACGCGTCATATTCGTGCGTAAATTATTGTGTATAATTACAATAATTGATGTCTGCATATTAATCAAGGCGCAGTCGCAAACGTTTCAACCTGGTTTTGGAATCCCTTTAGTGTACATTCGTAATAAAGTGAGACGGTTGCTAACTTAAAATCCTCCCTCCATAAATCCTAATGTCAAAATTGAAAACGTCATTACAAATATAAAAAGTCCCATTGAGGAATAATGTTAAATATAGATGAAGAATTAAATCTGAATGACCAGTTTTATATTGATAGTTTAAGAGCTAAATACAGATTCTAAAATAAATTAAGTTAATGATATTGTGACTCCAAGAATAAATTTAATATAACTAAAATGTCTAATGAGTCTTTGCAGTTATTAATGTGTAAATTAGATATATATATATCTAAGGCAGTAAAATATAATTTATAAATAATTAGAATGTTTTGACTCTGGATTTGAGTTCTCTTCAGCCAAGCACAAAATATTTATTTTCATAATTCAACAAAATAATTTTCAGATCTGTAATTGACTAAGTTTTTAGATACTTTCGCAAAATCCTCCTTTCTGCAGAAAAGAATACATGGAAAGACAATTTTACTGTAGTACATAAAAATTAGCTATATATAGACACAGATTTGAAAATAATTTTGCATCATCAAAATAATCATAAGACACTCAAACTGATTGCTAAAATGTCAAACTTTTTTTAAACATTGTTCACCATGCTTGAGATATTGATAAAATTATTTTGATAGTAAACGAAGTAATTTTTTGTAGATTCGTAACTAGCTAAATTTTTAGATACTTTCACAAAATCTTTTTGTCCGTGTACGATTACAGCAATCTCGCGCCATCGCGGGAGTTAAATATTTTCACTGAGCAGGTCTACCATCTACGGTCGGTCCAGCCAACCAACGTTTCTGTATCTCGAAACGGAGAAACGGTCGTGAAATTAATTCTTTATATTACTGGACGGAAGGAAGGCAGGAAACGGAATGGATGTCGGACGAGAGCGCATTTGTCGGTGGTAAACGCGCACGCACGTACGGAGCATTATTTCGGTCCGCGCCCGGGGGCCGAGACCGTTGCAATGCGAAAAAAAAGAGAGAGAAAGAGAGAGAAATATCCCGTATCCGACCCGTTTTCGAATCGTTTCGCACATCGCGCGCGTACGCCAATAGTTGGCCGGTTCCGACGAAAGAGAACGGGCTGTATAACATTAGAGGTAGTTTTCCCAACTTTCACCGTGTTTCGCACGAGAAGATATTGCAAAGATCGAATACTGTAGTATTGAGTAGCCATTCAACATCTGCGGTTACGTCCCGCAGAGAAGAAAAAAAGCGGCTTTGTGTCATACGATGCGTACGAAACATCCCTGAAAACCTCGTATTTTCCGTGCTGGAGTAGGGATAGTTTAAAAGATTAGATATTAAACCCAAACTCTTTGTCGCACGCAATCACAAATTTTTCAGAGCATTAAATCAAACACAAAAATCCGAATATTCGACGAGATCAAATATACGGTAAAATTCTTTCATATTTAAATTAAAAAAAGCCATTTCTCTCCGATTAGTTATTTACAAAATTTTCTCTTTCCGTTCTCCTTTTGCATTCAATCTAAATATAAAATATTTTTTTTAAATCATTAATCCCTATCCTCTCTCGAAATAGCTGCGGCATCTATGATTGATAGAAAGCGGGCGACTCGCTCTATGACACTTTATACATCTTGCTTTATACTACCATCTGGCCGATAGTCCGTCGATGCCGAAAGCCGATGAGAGCGCGCTGGTATATGATCGCATTTAAAACGTCGAAAGCGAGGGTGAGAGAAAGAGGACTGCGTTCGGTTCAGTATGCTTCTTTCATTGAAGGGACACGGCGCTTTTCGCATACGTTATGACTACGAACTCTCATCGTCATATTGCCCGGACGTACGAGAGCCAATATTGCGTGGCCGCACGCGGTGCAGGAAT